>NW_015506980.1:18351-42075 GCF_001515645.1 Sinocyclocheilus grahami
ATATCAAACCTGATTTATACTGATTTATACCTGATTATACCTGATTAAAACTAAACTCTAAAACTCTAAAAATAAAAATGTCAACAACAGAAAACCAGAAAATCCAATTTCAGATGAAATATTGAATAATATATATATATATATATATATATATATAGCAAACAAAACTTCATCAGATTACTTTGCATGTTAAAATATGTTCTCAAAACTCATAACACTTGTAAACAAGGAGTGGGAGGCAGCATTTTTGGGCATTATATTATAACAGTTAAAGTGGCTGAGCACCACTAACACCATCATGATGGACAAGAGGTATCAAAATGGCCTCATCTACCCAGGTCAGTCACACCTGAATATATTCTCTACTCGCTGTCAATAGAAATGGAATCCACACACAGTCAGCACAACTCTCAAATATCAGCAGCATGTAAATCAGCCCACTTCCACAACGAATAAAAGGTACATTTTAAATGAAGCAGTGTAATTTTCGAGCGATAGATGGGATTCTGGAATATAAATTATGTGCTGACTGTACAAGTGCCGGGCTTGGGTAATTCCACCTGTGCAACTCGATTGGCATATAAATTCATGCCGCGCACCATTCGGTTGGTCATTTATTTTGCTATTCATGCATCCGCGCATCTGGGCTCGAACACTGTAAATATTTCATATCATCATTTAACATTAACTTGTACAACATGGCACTCGAGTGCTTTACTAAATGTGTCCGTAAACTTCTTTTTTTTTTCCGCTGAGGAAGAGGATCGTCATACACAGCTCTTCCCACAACCAACTAATTTCTCTCCAACCTTGTTGGGCTCCTGCAGGGGCTGAGGACGTCTCCTTGAACAGGAGCCAAACAGTAGTGTTTGTTTTATATTTAAAGGAGCCTGGAGAAGACCTCTCAGGCTGCTGTGGGGTAAACTGAAGTGGAGCCTGAGATTTTGATATAAATACCTGGCCCTTTGCTTCTCACCACTTTCTAATTATATTAGGATTAATTGGCTGGGACCATGAGGGACCGGGGCTGTGGGTATTACTGTGTTAATGCAGAGCACTTTGTGTAGGAGTCCCTGCACTGGTGGGCGACGACCTAATAATGAGACCGGCTGAAAGGTGCGACAAATATAGTGGGGAGAAAACAGCGTGCTGTGGCAAACAGCATCAGGAGCCTTTGATAGGGCCACTTTAACCAAGGGCATTAGATTAAAGGGCTGCTTTACCCACTTATCCATGTGTGATGCTGATACGGAAGTAGCCTCCCACTGGTACACTCTCAACCACTATCGACTTTCTGAAGTCCAGCCCAGATTGCCTGAGGCGCCTCTGTCTGCACCGACAGGCCCACAGAGACCGGCAGTCCATCAGAAAATCACAATCACCTCCATCACAGGGAATTAACTTCCCATTTAAGCATAAACTTAAGTTGTTTTATAGTGATCGCTGTTTAAACCACTGTGTTTCTTAATTCCAGGACTTTACAGCTGTGTAACTGGCATGTTATCTTGTCTTGTCTTGCAACATTTCTCTGTCTATTAAAGATCTCTCTCAGGTCCAACTCCACCCACACTAATGTATAAACCAAGCTGTCACTCAAATACAAATACTGTGCATGCTTGCAGGCAGCTCAGGAACAGTGGTGGCTAGAAAGAATCTGTTTCTGGGTCGATGAAAATCTGTTCTGTTCTGTTCTGTTCAGTGGCAGCTAGAATAGTTTAAGTAGGAGACAGCTGAACATGCAGTAGATCTCTCCCATCAAGTTGAGGAGATGCTGTCATGTAACACCAAACTTAATTAAAGAAGCAATTAGTCATCTTAACTAAAGTATTCAGTTTGAAGTGAGAAATAGTTAAGAAAGAAAAAAAGAATAATAGAAAAGTGTGAAAAGAAGGACTGAGAGTGGGAGGCAAGGGAGAAGAAAAAGCAAGAGATGGGCAGATAAAGAAAATAGAGACACTGCTCTTACTATGATAATTATTACCCCGTAGACTTTGCGGTTAACCACTCTCTGAAGGACACAGCAAGGCGGCAGTAGATATTAGCCCCCCTACAGCCTGTGCACTCGATCTGAGAGAGATTGATTCAGTAGAGACCATTCGACAACGCCACCAAAACTAATAAACTAACCATTACGGCACGGCTGGTGGTCTGCTGTCTTTATATTATGCCTTGGTTTTCAGCTGTATACGTTTTATTCAGTTTATGCAATCATTTAATTTTATTCAAACACAAGGCTGTACAGAAATGTCAAGACTAACCTGTCCCCCAAGCCAAAGGCATGTGATTATTTACACATATAAAAAGAGTCAAAAGACAGTCAAAGGCTGCAAAACTACCAGCTAAACCAACATAAACCAAATGAAACCAGAAAACCAACCTTAAGGCTTGTTTAAGGTCATTTTTCTGCACAGATTGCAATATTTTTTTTAGCATATTTTGTGATCTTTGGGCCACTCAGTGATTTTTATTTATTTATTTAGTTTGATAAGGAGATTTCTTTAAATGCATTTTCATTTGATTTTAAACATTCTCTCAGAAAAAAAACAGTTAAAGTATTAATAATTTGCATTGTGCAATGTCTTAAGGTTTTTACAATTGAATTATGCCTTCAGAAAGGTTGAGAGTTCAGTTTTATTTGCCATTACTGTCCAAGTCTTGTGCTCAAGCTCATGAAACTAATGAAATACTAATAAAATTCAATCTGTTTTTCAATTATCTGTTGTTTACTATTCAAAATGTCATAACAGGGTTATTAGCAGGGGAAGATCCTCCTCAATACTGACAAACATAAGTGATAAACTAGAATGTGTGACTTGGAGACGATTATGGAAAGGCTGCATTTATTTGATCAAAAATACAGTAAAAACAGTAATATTGTGAAAGGGTACAATTTAAAAGAATTATCTATTTGAATATATTTTTATTTATTCCTTTGATGCAAAGCCGAATTGTCAGCATCATTATTCCACTCTTCAGTGTCACATGATACCTCAGAAATTATTCTACTATGCTGATTTGTTTTTTAAAATGTTAATATTTCACAATATTACTGTTTTACTGAATTTACAGCCTTGGTAAGCATAAGAGAATTCATTCAAAAACATTAAAAAAAAAATGGTAATACTATTAATACTATAGATTATGTTTTCATAAGTAGGCCTCATGACAAAAAATACAAAAAAATATTATGTTTATCCCTTATAATTGTAACGGGGCGAACGAGACTTGCGGATCCATCTGCAGGCTTTTTTAAACAGAGATACACCGGCCTGTGTACGTTTCCGTCCATTCATTGTTACTTTTTTTTAAATATATGAAATACAGAAAACGTGGTTTCTTCTTTAAGGTAATTCAGCGTTAGCGATTGTATGCTATAGTCATTACATATTTAATTCTTTGCATTTAATCAGCTGTTTGTATTCAGGCACATTCTATGGGGGTGCTAGAGGTGTCAAGCACCCCCAAACGATAGCAAGAGCACCCACGGTTGAAGCTGTAAAAATAGGATATGGTGAAACATTTTTGGCAAACACTCCAGTGTGTATTTGCGTTTGCGCTCTGGAGAGGTTCAAATATTTCTATTTACAGCATGTTTTTGCAGCGTTGACCCAATCACAGACATACAGTAGGCTATCTGTTGATTTCTTGAATGCAACAGCCAATCAGAGGTGGTTTAATTCAGAATACACTCATCACTTAAAATGCTGCAGTGTTGTTCAGTACTGACTGCAGAGTGATACAAGCTCGCAAATCATCTCATTATAACAAATAAAGTGTAGACACAATGTTAATAAGATAATTATTGTGCAATGTAAAGAGATTCATTGATTATATATATATATAGAGAGAGAGAGAGAGAGAGAGAGAGATTGCATTGTTCGCCAATCAGGAAGTTGGGACAGGATTCTGCAATGTCTATTTTATAATCATACTTTAAAGTCATGTATTCTGCTCTCAATCGAATGTGCGAGAAAATCATTTATTTTAGTTCAGCCAAACAGAACTTGTAAAATCAATGTTTTTCAATATTAATTTGTGCATTTTGAAAATGTTTATAAAGGGTGCTAAAATTCATAAAATTCTGAAAAGAAGTCAATATTTTACTTTTTTGGGCAGCATTTTGTGTGTACGGTTCTACTTTCAATTTTGATTTTCAACAGAATTTTAATAAACAACAACCGTTATTTTTTTTTTCATTTTTTCGTCATGGTTAAAAAACAAAAAATGAATGGACACATGTGGTTTGAAATCTTAATTTTTTTATCAGTCTTAGTGGTCAGATCCGATTTCGAGTCATTTCTAGTTAATTTAATCATTTGGATTTCATAATGAAACCAATGAGTGAACACATTTTGGACTGTGTATGCTTGAATGTGTAAAATCCCTCTGTCGCTTACAGTGTTGGTGAAAGTTTTAAAATAAATAAATTTTAAACTAAATGTAATACAATATTGCATTACAGTAATTACATTAGTTCATTTTTATGGAAAGTAGCACGTTATGCTACTTTTGCATTACTTTTTCTCATCTGGGCTGGCCTTGCTTGTTTGTTATTTAACGTGTTTAATTATTGCAGGTATGCATCATATTCTGAGTTTGCTTTTAATTGTTTTTATTCATTTTGAGGAAAACTGAATACTGATTTTTTTATGTGCAAGTGAGATGAGTAAACATATGTTCACATTTAGTCGAACTCGTAACCATCATGTTTACACAGTGCACTCAACGGCTCTGCACTTAGGCCATGTATTAAATTGTGTTGACATTTTTATATTCAGAAATAAACTTGAAATAAACTGCGAAATCAGATACTATTAACACTTCCTCAGACTTCCGTATCATAGCAACCAAAGTGGGCTAAAGCGATTTGGTGGGCAAATGGCCTTACTCCCGATTTCTCACAACATGGGGACAGGAGAGCTGTCATTCAATAAATGGGAAAGCAAAGTAACTGCCGTTAATTATTTGAAAACTAACTCAGATATTTTCTTGTAAATTAAGTAATGCATTACTTTACAGTTACTTGGGGAAAAAAGTAATCTGCAAGATCCTCTGCAGGGAATTGATGCCGTCAGAGTCCAAAAGGCTGCTAAAAACATCACAATAATCCACACGACACCAGTCCATCAGTTAATGTGAATCAAAAAGTTGCATGTGTTCGTAAGAAACAAGTCCATCATTCTGGCATTTTAACTTTAAACTGTCTCTTCTGTCCAAAATACCACTCCAGAATTCATAATAATGCTTCCAGCGGTAAAAAAAAAAAAAAGTCCATTCCCTTTTGTCCTCTCAAATCAGATGAAACAACATATTTGTTTAGGACTGTTTTTGACTGTTTTCACTTATAAATATTAATTGAGATGTCCATATCCCTCTCCTGATTCAGACGAGACAACTTTTTCACTGACGTAAGCAATATTATGTAGAGGACTTTTAGCCTAAAGCAATGGTTTGAAGTTAAAATATCTTATATATAATGGATTTGTTTCTTACAAACACAATGCTTTTCACTTCACAAGATGTTAACTGATGGACTGGAGTCAAGTGGATTACTTGTGGATTATTGGGATGTTTTTATGCTATATTGGTGAGCAAGGGATGTAATGCTAAAAAACTCATCTACATTTTAGATGGCCTGAAGGTGAGTAGATTTTCAAGAAATTTTCATTTTAGGGTGAACTGTTCTTTTAATGTAGAAGGAATGACTGGGAGTTTACCATCTTTGGTTAAGGCTCTTGGTTGCAGTTTTCATTCTCATCATACACTGTAAAAAAAAAAATCTGTAACATTTACGGTAAAATACCGGCAGCTGTGGTTGCCAGAACTTTACCGTAAAAAATATGCAAGCAACATTTTAGGTTTTACAGACTTGACTTAAATTCACAATAAAATACTGTATTTCATTAACTGATGTAATGTTAATAAACCAACATATTGAAGTACTAATATCTGTTTTGAACCATTATAATGCACTAATAACCACCAAAAACTGGTGGGGAGGAGAAAGTCACATGATGAACCAAAGCTCATCATAAACAGCTTTTCTACGAGCTAAGGAGGGCAATACTTATATACAGAAGGTGCACAGTGTCGTTCACACTAACACTAAACCCCATCATGGTGACACACATGATACTGAAATAATGCAATAAATAAAATTTAACAACATTAGATGTAAGATTAAACCCTAATGTACACAACTGGTAAGAAAAAACTAAGTAGAAACATGTTATTTCAACAACAACAAAAAAACCTATGAAGTGTCATGCAGGGAATTCTGGGAGTGTCAATTTACGTTTTTTCACTGTAAATTATACAATGACATTTTCTTTTTCACTTCCAAAAACCGTATTTTAACAGTATTTTACTGTAAAATTACGTTAAATGTAATAACATTACAAACATTAACCAATTAACAGGTTTTTGCTGTAGCATTTTTACAGTCTTTTACTGTTAAAATCACAGTAATTTTTCACAGTGTAGATAGATCAGTAAAATGATTCAGAATTTCATGAATCTGTCAATGCATTGTAAAAGTAATTACAAACATCTCGATTGCAATAATACTATTTTGTTTCGATAGATTAGGTATGGCTTTGAGAAAAAGAAACAGTAATTTTGCTTAGATGCAAAAGTTCTGTGTACAGTGGTTTAAGTATTTTAAATTACCTACATACATAGATGTATTGGTTTTTTGATAAAGAGTATTTTCATGCATAACCTTTCCAGAGGAAAGCCAATCTCATCCAGGCTTGGTTGAGTGTTGTTTATTTGTGCGGTTAGCAGTAAAATGTCAGCATATAGCCATCTCTCAACCGCCACTGTAGTTACTGACCTCAATTTATGAGAGACGCAGAAGAGGTGCATGATGTTGGAATCTGTTATTGCAACGTGTTCAGCATTTTGTAAATCTCATGTTAGATGACGATGGATTTAAAATTATCATTTTGGCATTAATTTATACACAAAGCCGTTAGGGATACTTTTATTACCAAGTCCTATGGAATAAGAGAATATGGGGGTAAATTCATTAAACAGTTGTGCTACTTTTGCATGCTGTATTTCAGAACCAAAACCTGCCCTGAGACAGGGAGAGAGAGAACAGTAGCAAAGTCTAATGAGACCCATGCTGAGACATTTACATCTATCATCATGTTTATGAGACTAATTAAGTATCCAGATTCCTTTAAAAAAATGTCTCTATTCAGTCTGCAGTAGTAATGATACTGCACTATGGAAACACTAAGCAGAAAGCTGAAGCCAGGGGAAATATTTTCCCATTTATTGGCACAGTGTTGAAGTTGAATTGACTAATTATTTGAATTGAATGAATCATTTTTCATTCAATCATTTTTCATTTCAAGAAGCGGCAAATCTTTTGATTATTAAATGCATTGTGGGGTTCGCATCGGGCCCCCTCACTGATCAGGGCCCTTGGAATCCTCCAAACCTCCTCCCCCCAATACTTCCAAACAATGAAAATTAAGCTTCAGCCTGCTTCTAATTTCTAATTAAACTATACCCTTAAAATATGTACTCTTTTTGGGAAGAAAAAGTGTACATGCTTCTGAGTGTGTAGCTGAAGAGTAGGCATGTTTTGGAACATACTTCCACGTCATAATTATCTGTTTTCTTTTTATTTATTATATGATTTTAAAAAAACTTTGCTACGTGTACTGCATTAAGCTAACTGAGACTTGTTATAGCACTTGCATATCATTGCTCTTTTGTTGATTTTGATTGCTTCCATTGTCCTCATTTGTAAGTCGCTTTGGATAAAAGCGTCTTCTAAATGTAAATGTCATAATTGAATGGGCTTTAATGGGCTGCTCTGTCACTCTGTCTTTTCCAGAACTGTCCTCATGGTTTTTCATAATGATCCAAAAGTTATTCGCCAAAGGTATCTTTGTAAAAGTTCACATTTTTGTTGCAGATAAAATATATAACTTGAATAACATTAAATATTTTTAACAGGTTAGATATTGTTAACTAATCATTCAACCAAAACCCAAAACTCTCTACTTTATCATTGGTCATGCAACAAAAATGACAATTGTCATCATTTACTCAACCTTATGTTGTTCCAAACCTGTATGATTTTACTTTTCTGCAGAACACAGAATAAACTATTTTGAAGAATGTTGGTCACCGTTATTTCGGTTCCCATAGATTTCCATTGTGTTTTTTTATTTTTTATTTTTCAAATAAAGTCGGTACGGGAGCCAAAACTGTTTGGTTACCAACATTCTTCAAAATATCTTCTATGTTCTTCAGAAGAAAGAAAGTCATACAGAATTGGAACAACATAGATAGTGACTAAATCATGAAAGGGTTTTCAATTTTAGGTGAACTATCCCTTTAAGACCCTAAGAGGTGTTTAAGATCATGATGAGCATATTATCTTTTTGAATTTACACTGAAATTTAGTCATGTAACAGATGCTTTTATCCAAATATATTTGTTAAACCCGGTCATAATAATTTGTATGATATGGTAAAATGAAATGTAACCATGAAATGTAATACATATAATGTTGCCTCCTCGTATAAATTATAACAAGGTTTAATCAGGGGTTGGATGTGTCATGATTTAGTAAAATCCCATATATTTCTAACTTTCTAGAGAGAAAGCCATATGAATGGTTTACATTCTGCAGTTATTTTCGGCAGACGACACAGACCTCCCATACAGAATATCTCAGAGGAGTAAGCCTCCTTTCTCTATCTGTGATTTCAAATGAAGCCTGTCTATCTCTCCAGGCCCCGCTGCACCATTACTTCACTGATATTGTGAAGATATGTCTCAGTATCTCTCTGCTAAGCAAGGCAAATAGCAGAGCAGGTCTGTGGCGTGTCACTCTAATGGTGCTTTCTGTCATTCTGACACCACTTCATGTCTAATCTTTATTGAGTTTTATTTTCAACTGCCTTTAAAGTGGGGACATGTCAGCAGCAGCCAAAAAAAACACCAGCTGGATTGAATCGCCATTTTACATGGGAAAAACCCAGAAGATGTGAATTAGAAAAAGAAGAAAAAAAACTACTAGAAGTAGCAAAAACAGCTAAATGTGTTGTGTATGGCTGGCAGTCATTTGAACCTTGATAGACACCTCACTTTTGCCTATGAATATCAAATGTGAACACTTCAGCGGCACTGCTCACATCTTCAGCCATTACTTCAGAATAATACACACGTTAGCTGTCCCCCTCGCCGGCTTAGCGCTGAAGATAAATCTTTCCCGATCATATAAAATAATTTACCAACATAATTTGAACCGATGAATTATTCAGTAGCCAATCACAGGAATTGCCTCACCATTCAGAGATTGAGGAGTCAACCGAAGTAACGACCTCAGTGTGGAAGGTTTGGGAAAGTATGACTCTTCATGGCAAGCGTTGTGTCAGGTGTATACGTTATAGGTCAATAACACTCATTATTTCCTTGGTTAAATGCCATGAATAATGCAGTCTTCCCATGTTATATTTACATATTTCCAGACAGCTGTTAGCCAGTGTTTCAGAATTCATGCAGAAATGAGGTGCTGCTATAGATCAAGCTTAGCGTAAGTTCTGGCAGGTCACGTTAGTCAAGCTCGCGTCAGCTGACTCTCAGCTGATCCCCATCTACCTATGGGAATACGACACCTATCTAAGCATTCATATATAAGGTCCCTCAGTATTTTCAGCAGTTTTCGCATCGCTCTATAGCTAATTACCCTCCTCCATCCCCAGCTCCTCCTCTGTCAGTCAGGATTCAGCCTTCCGATTATCCTTTCAATCAGACTAATTCTAAAATGTGTACATAAAATTATTGAATTTGAGCTATATCTGCAAAACATTTATGCTGGTTCTGTTCTGTTTACCCCCGGGGGGGGGGGGGGGGATTCGCTGCTCTCATCCATGCTAGGCTGCATGGATGCGCAGGGAGTTCTTGCCCAGAACAGAACCATACAGCCAATCCAAACTGTATGCTAGTTGTCAATCATCTTTGACGATAGTGGTCCTGACAGAATTATATATGTTATTTCCCAAAACATCTTTCTTGGAAACATCTTGCACTTCTTTGATAAAAGAGGAAAAACCAGTTTGCATGTCATTCAAACTGCCTATCTGTAAACACTTCATATGAAAACCAATATTAAGAACCGTTGAAAGACATCATTATGAACAGTAACACCCTGCTCACATAAATACAGTAAAAATAAAATCAGTAAAAATAACATTTAGAAAGACCTCGAAAGATTGGCTCAGTAGTTGGGTTATTAATAAAAGAGACAGATTTTTGTTTCGAGTAAATATATGGACTTTTTAAAATCTAACTCAATATGGCATAATAAATCAATAACGAGACATCATGTGTTAGTGTTTTTAACCACAGGATATTGTCACGGAGTGCCTAAAATCCCTTTAATCATTATAAAATCACTGTAACACATTGCCTCAAGTCACTTATTGCATAATACGGTCCCACATTATGCTAGGTGTCTTTAACTGTATTTACTTACGGCAGAACAATTGTTACTTGTTAGGTAAAATGTACTTAATGTACACATTTATGTATAATTGTTTTCAAGTTGTATTGCAAAACATCTTTGCTGTCATTGAGGGGGAATAAGGTTAAGATTTGGGACAGGTTTTTGGTATGAGGGTGGGTTAAGGAGTAGAGGTAGGGTCAACTGTATAATTATAGATGTAACTACAGATATTAATTACAGATGCAATGCAAGGATAAAAATATATATATATATATATATATATATATATATATATATATATATATATATATATATATATATATATACATTGTAAAAACACATGTACATTACCGATCAAAAGTTTTGAATAATTAAGTTTTTTTTTACAGATTTGCTGCTAAAGAATGTTGAAAACAGCTGTTGTTGCTTAATATTATTTAATATATATTAAAAATATCTATTCAACAAAGCATCCTGAATTATTATGAATCCTGAATTATTATTATAAATCCATAATTGTTAAGCACCAAATCAGCATATTAAAATAACTTGTAAAAAATCATGTGACACTGAAGACTGGAGTAATGATGCTGAAAATTCACAGGAATAAATTACATTTTGAAATATATTTATTAGATTTCAAAATATTTATTACAGTTGTGAAAATGTGTTATTGTAATAATTTAATAAAAGTGTTTTTACTGTATTTCTTATCAAATAAATGCTGCCTTGGTGAGCAAAAGTGACTTTTTTAAAAAAACAATAAAAATATATGAATCATTCCAAACATTTGACTTAATATAATGCATTATATCAAATGATTCATTTTAAATGTTAGTTCATAGTAGTTAAACATACTTAATATGAAGTGTCCCATTATGTAGTTAATTAGCTTTGTTTTATGCTGTTTATGTGGTTGATGGACATCTCAAATTTAAAACAGGTGTGTGTTTATCAGCATTTTACAATGTCTTTAAATGCAGCTCATACAAGCAGAATTAAGGGTATGTTTACATGACAACAATGTACTAAACACTGAAAGTTTTTCCTTTGCATTTTTGAATAATTTCGTGTACAGACGACAACATTGTCAAAATGATCTCTGTTCACACAGATCCATGAAAACAATTAAAAATGCTGTATTAATCATGTCAGGCTAGTAGTTGGCAATGTCACTTTGTAAAGAAACGCTATGTGCCTGGACATATAGACTGCTCATGTAATACGCATGTGCATGACGTCAACGTTTTAAGAAATTTGTGTTTTTGTAGTTTACACAGAGATAATAATGGTATCATTTTCAAAAACTTGCATTCCTGACACCTATATTTTCAGAAGTGTGTGTTTGCAGGTCTCCAAAACACAGCTTTCGTGTAAATGAACGGAATGAAGTTTTCTGTTAATAGGCTAGTTGAAAATAATGCTGAGTAAACACCTCCTTAGACTCAGAAATAAATTTTATATGGAACTTTTTCACATGCAGATTGTGATGATGATTTTTTCACAATTATTATAAAAAAGGGTCCATTGGAAGGTGGTTATGATCTGATAGCAAACTCCAACATGGCAAATCCATATTTTCTCTGTACTACCTCAGATTGATTGTGTTTGAAGGTTCGGACCTGGTTTAAGATGTTTTGGTCTTCAGGATTTAAAGGGTAACCATGCTTTGATCATGTAGAGATGACTTCAGTGCCCACAGGTGTAACCGTGAGTGCTTCAATCTGTTAAAGTGCTCACACCTCACAACTTTTACCTCTCTCTCCATCTCATTATTTTCATCCCCTTCCATTTCCCCTTTTCTGGCCTTCCCTAGGCGTCCTATTACCTCAGAATAAAACCATGAGGTGTCAACACAGGGAAAGCTCAAATCTGTTTTAAAGCACTAACCTGCACGAGTAGAGGATTGTGAGAGTAATACTAGCTTGAGGCTCGCACACGTGCTCTCTTTTTTTCTCAGTCACTGTATCACTCCCTGGCATCAACTCCCATTCCCAACACTTATCTTTACTTAATAATGCGATCATCTTAAAATATATTAAAAAAATAAGTAAAAGTTTTTAGATAATACAATATTAAAGGGTTAGTTCACCCAAAAAATGAAAATTCTGTCATTAATTACTCACCCTCATGTCGTTCCAAACCCGTAAGACCTTTGTTCATCTTCGGAAATACAAATTAAGATATTTTTGATGGAATCTGAGAGCTGCATAGACAGCAGCTGAAATGTTCCCAAGTCCAGAAACGTAGCAAGGAAATTGGTAGAATAAATATTGTTGAATAAAGTCAAAAAGTATTCTCGTAGCTTCGTAAAATTACAGTTGAACCCCTGATGTCACATGGATTATTTTACCGATCTCCTTGCTACGTTTCTGGACTTGGGAACATTTCAGTTGCATTGCTGTCTATGCAGTGTCAGACAGCTCTCAGATTCCATCAAAAATATCTTAATTTGTGTTCCGAAGATGAACAAAGGTCTTACGGGTTTGAAACAACACAAGGGTGAGTAATTAATGACAGAATTTAGATTTTTGGGTGAACTATCCCTTTAATAAAATGAAAAGTCACTTAAAGAGAGAACACTTTCGTATATTTGTAACACTGTTAAGTTACTGTTACAGTTCTATAGAGCAGCCATTGAATCTGTCATATGCTACGGTATCACAATATGGTTTGGTAGCCCGTCAGTTAAATTTAGATCACAACATCAAACGGGGTTAGAAGAGCTGGGAAAATAATTGGCATGTTGCCCCCATTTTCTTTTCAGGAGATATTTGAGAGGACTAAAAAATCATTGTTGATTCAATCCATGTTCTTTATAAAGAGTATGAGCTGACACCCTCGGGCAGGAGGTATAAGGTTGAACAGGTATAATTTTTCTCTAGTTCCACTATCAATTGAATTATTGAACAATAAAAAAAACAGGTGTGTAATGTGTAGGATATTGTCTAATTATTTTGTGTAAATGTAATTGGAAAAGAGTGACCAACTATTTATTATTTTGTTTTCCAGAAAGAAATCTAAGTAAATAATGCCAGTTTCTTTTCATTTTGAGTAAACTATACCTTTAAGATTTCAGCATTTACTTAAAGGGATAGTTCACCCAAAAATGAAAATGTGATGTTTATCTGCTTACCCCCGGGGCATCCAAGATGTAGGTGACTTTGTTTCTTCAGTAGAACACAAATTATGATTTTTAACTTTAACCGTTGCAGTCTATCAGTGGTATAATGCATGGCAATGGTAACAAAATCTATGAGAGTAAAAAAACATGCACAGACAAATCCAAATTAAACCCTGCGGCTCGTGACGACACATTGATGTCCTAAGACACGAAACGATCGGTTTGTGCCAGAAACTGAACAGTATTTATATCATATTTTACCTCTAATACAGCACTATGTCCAACTGAGTGAACTTCACAAGGAATGGACAGAGGCTTGGTCAAGGCATCAAGAGCCACCGCAAACAGACGTGTCAAGGAATTTGGCTTCAGCGGCGTCTTACCTGGGCTAAGGAGAAGAAGAACTGGACTGTTGCCCAGTGGTCCCAAGTCCTCTTTTCAGATGAGAGCAAGTTTTGTATTTCATTTGGAAACCAAGGTCCTAGAGTCTGGAGGAAGGGTGGAGAAGCTCATAGCCCAAGTTGCTTGAAGTCCAGTGTTAAGTTTCCACAGTCTGTGATGATTTGGGGTGCAATGTCATCTGCTGGTTTTGGTCCATTGTGTTTTTTGAAAACCAGTGTCACTGCACCTGTTTACCAAGAAATTTTGGAGCACTTCATGCTTCCTTCACACTGCCAAAAGCACCAAAAGTTGGTTAATTGACCATGGTGTTGGTGTGCTTGACTGGCTAGCAAACTCACCAGACCTGAACCCCATGGAGAATCTATGGGGTATTGTCAAGAGGAAAATGAGAAACAAGAGACCAAAAAATGCAGATGAGCTGAAGGCCACTGTCAAAGAAACCTGGGCTTCTATACCACCTCAGCAGTGCCACAAACTGATCACCTCCATGCCACGCCGAATTGAGGCAGTAATTAAAGCAAAAGGAGCCCCTAGCAAGTATTGAGTACATGCACAGTAAATGAACATACTTTCCAGAAGGCCAACAATTCACTAAAAATGTTTTTTATTGGTCTTATGAAGTATTCTAATTTGTTGAGATAGTGAATTGGTGGGTTTTTGTTAAATGTGAGCCAAAATCATCACAATTAAAAGAACCAAAGACTTAAACTACTTCAGTCTGTGTGCATTGAATTTATTTAATACACGAGTTTCACAATTTGAGTTGAATTACTGAAATAAATGAACTTTTCCATGACATTCTAATTTATTGAGATGCACCTGTACACATATATATATTTAGTGAACTATAACTTTATGACAAAAAACAAGAGTAAATCAACAGTGTCTAAGATGTGGTCTCATACTGCTCATTTGATCGAATGTTTTATTTTGGATAAACCTATTTAATTTCGCGGCTGACTGTGTGGAGCATTGGCTGGGTGTGATTAAGTGGGTTTCGAGCTTGTTCGGTATGTGCAGCCCAAAGCTTAACCCAACACACAGAACAGCAATCTCATCAACGGTCTCATTTGGGCATGCTTGCACAAATCGCTGGCACAGGCTGCTGTTTGTAGAAAAATAATAATCGAGATGTCCTGTTGAGCTTGTTCTCTGGCACGTTGGTGCTACTTTAGATGGTAAACAGCAAATTTTATTCTTGAATTGTGGCACTGAAATGGTTATGTAGGGTTTTTAAGGTGTGTGGAGAGTGGATGAGTGACTTTGGTTTGTCAGCTCTCATTACGAATGAAAGCACATTCAGCTATTAAATAACATATGAGATCTAAAGCAGGAGATGTGGCTGTGAAGTCATGAAGAAACTGAGATGAACAATGGGCCACTGAACCATTCATTGATCGACACTACAATGCAATTATTTGAATGTGTTGTGAGCGTTTTCTACCGCTGTCTATTGCTGTATTTCTAGTTCAAATAAACCTAAATGGCACGTCAAAACAAAACAAATTGTGTTATGGCTTGCCAACACTTCACTGTTGGTCAGACAGAGCCTTACTGTCTAAAGGACTGCTTCCTGACTAGCAAAAAAATAAAAATAAAAAGTGGCAAACTAGACAATTTATTAATTGCTGATGAAAATAATTGCTGATTATAATACGCAAATGCAAAACTAGAAGACCCATTCACAGCAAAGATGATAACTATAACAATACTATAACAATAACGATATAAAGGAACAATATCACTGGAATCACTTTCAGAACAATGTTGAACTATAAAAAAAGTTTACAGCCAGGCAGAATATAGCCAACTGTAAAGAGCTTGAATATGTAAAGCTGCAGACGACAGACTGCAGTGCGTGCTTAGAATAAACAATTTTAGTAATGTCAGACACTATATAATATCATTATAGTTATCATCAGTCCTGAACTTAAAGCAAAGTTGTAGGTTACTAAGCACTGCACTAGAGAGATCAGTGAGCTCACTGTGATGACAGATGCCCTATATGAAGGAAAGTAAGAAGAAGAATAAACTGAGATCAAACAACAAAAATAAAGATCAATCTTAACTCCATTTGAGGCCTGGAGGACGAGACGACTGTTGGAAAGGGGAAAGAGGGATGATGAGAAAGGATAAGTAAAGAAGTGAGAAGAGTATCAAGTAGGTTATTCCCTCATGGATACATTCAGCATTTATTAAACTCCCACATCTTCACTGGCCAGAGATCAAACATATGTGCGCACTTCCTAGGCTACTTATCCACTTTACTTTCTCTTCATCCCTCTCATTAACCATCTATGGTTAGGGTTAACCATAGGGCTAACCCTAACCAGCTATACTCGTTAGGAACTTCACTTCAGCAGAAAAAGAAAAGAAAAGACTGCTCTGTGAAGAGCAGTGTGTCAGCAGCAGTGCTGATTCATCATAATCATCAGTGAATTCATCAGCAATCAGTCAGTCGTCTCTCTACAGGAACATCAGGCCTTTGTTCACAGTGCATTAGCCACTCCATCACAATTTAATACATGCTTGACCATAAGATGGCAAATTAAAGATGTTTAAATGTAACCATTTTTTCTGTGAAACACTTGTAGCCCCACACTGTGAGACGGGCAGACATGGAGAGCGCCAAGTGCTGCTATTAAACAGAGACACAAGCACAGACACCTTTCAAAGTCTTCCATTAACTCCTTTGGAGATCTTATATCTCAGGCTTTGCATTAACTCACAAATGTAGTGCATGTGTGTGTGTATGGCCAAACCTGATAAGGTTTTTAAGTATACGAGGCTGGAATACATAGACCACCATCCCTGAACTAAAGGCCCAGTTTCAGGAGAATTAAAATTTTCATTCAGGGCAGCTTGAAGTGGGATGTTTCAGATTTGACTTAGTCATGCTGGGATGTGATCTAGTGTGCAAGTGACTGAACAAAGAAGATATAAACCACTGAATTTGAAAATACGAGTGTAAGGTGGGTGTTGTTTGGCGGACTGGGTTAGTAACTGAAAAGGTGTCGGTTTAAACTCTGCAAGGGTCAATCAATGACTATCACCTTTGTTCCCTTAAAGCAAACCACTTACCCCCTGTTTTGTCCAGAAGGACCGTCTCTATAATAAGTGCACTTTGGACAAAGCTGCTGAAAAGACCAGCTTAGACCAACATAAATGGCTGTGCTTCCAATGAAGTTGGTCAACCATCAGTTCTTGTTGGTTAAGCTAGTTAAGAAGCCTAGTGAGGGCTCCAGCACGGAAGCATCCCTTGTATTCAGGTATGCAGGTTTTTAAAACAAGGTTGCATTTGTCAGGAGAGATTCTTTTAAAGTTTGTCAGGAGGGACTGATTGACAAAAGTGGAGTTTCTCTGAGTCAAAGGAACATACTGGCCTCCTACTAGGCTTTTTGAAAAGGCCATTCTGTTTTAGTAGTCTCCAACTGTTCTTACAGGACTAAAGCAAAAAATGGCTGCCAGCAATCATGATGGTGCTTTTTTATGAGGAAGTGACACCGCTGTGGTATAAACAGGATAGGGAACTGTTGCAGTATGTCTCCTCACTCCCAGTTAATTTCATGGACACCTGTGGGGCCAGCTGGTGAGACGATTTGACTGAAGACTGCTGACAGACCAGCAGAAGGGCTGATGCTGATCCTGCATCTTTTGCACAAGAAGCGCCAGGCTCACTATGCCATTGCTCCAGGACAGAGACAGATGAAGAGACAAACTGCTGGCAGGTCTAAGGCTCGCTCCTCTGCTGTCTCTCACAGTGGCACAAAGTGTCCCCTTGAGGGTGCTTTTACACTCTCAGATGAGCTTGATTACTTAGTCAAAACCCAAGTTTGATTCCGCTCCACTGCTGTTCTCTGTTCACACTGTACTTTGCAACATAGACTCATTGTAAAAATGTGCCTCTACCCACATTTTTGCAAAAACCCTTGATGGATAATATCATGTTATGACCTCAAAACACTTTTGCCATAGTTCATGATTTGTAAACTAAAACATTTTTATGATTGCATCACATAACCATCTCCATATGGCTTTTGATACATTATTGCACTTGCAAGGTAAATGTCAGCCAGTGTGTTTTTTTTTCTTATATTTTTGGTTAACTATTGGTTAGGTTTAAGGTAGGGTTTAGTGTTACGTAATTTTCGAAAGTACATTAACCTTTTAGCGCCACTTACCAGACGTTTAATTTGGAAAATGTGGACTCAATATTTACAACAACCAATGTAATAAAACGTTCACGTTTCAATGTAATAAACTTTTCACGTTTGTCTGTTCCTAAAAAAACAATCGAACGCGATTTCAGAACCACTTACTGGATATTCCACTTTAAAAGTGTCATGAAACATGCAAGAAGCAACGTAGTATAATTTTGAACAAATGTTGCCACAAATATTGGTTGGTACTTTAAGTTTGAATAAGAGTATGATTGTGGCATTGATAGGAGCACCACATTGAGTATTGAGTAGCGTATCCCTCAAAATGTTCCTTTGAGGAGCAGTTTGCTTTATATATAAGCAAACTGCTCCTCAAAGGAATATTTTGGGGATACTTATGAGAAATGCATGCAAAGGCACAATTTTTGACATGATTAAAAATTTCAGATGGATCCCATTCATATATGTGAAGAACCTTACTAGAGTTCACATGAACTGCACCACCTTTTAAAACAGTTGAGTTTGCAATAACACGTTCACATGAAGAAATCAATCCAAACTCTAAAGACAAAAGCTGTAGTGTGGAAGCCCCCAGATCTGAACCTCAATCTCAGTTTAGTTTTCTAATGAAACACAGAGTCCCCGTTGCCTTGAATCCTCGTATGTAGCTTGAAATAATAAACAACAAAGTAACATAATGAGTCTACAATAATTCCGACCTTGTGCTAGAGAAAAGGCAGGTTCAATAATGAAACACCTTTTACAATCAGCTTCTACAGTACAGAGAACAAACTGCCAACTTTATGCTGCAATGAAAGCACCCAGTCGCCACATCATTGCACAAGTTTCCTTTCAGAATATTCCATCCAGGACACATTTTTAGCAAAACATTTAAGGCAGCACTTCAGAGGCACTTCATCAAACCAAAAGTCTAGGTGTAATTTGTGGCTCATTTCCCACATCGGCATACAGCCGGAATGTTCTGCAGCACATTATCTGAGCAGAGAATCTGAAACCAGCAGACCGACATTTATGTGCAGCCCCTGTGCTCTTTATCATACCTTCTCCAGCTGTGAACGAGACCATGTGATCACATTTAAATCAATAACGCAATTTGCTTTCCACGCCGTTATCCACCAACCTATTTCGCCTCATCCCCGGCGCTCTCTTACGGAGCTGTCAGCACTCTGATGGGTGGCGTCTGGGGGGGTTGACGGTATGTCTCTCCCACTGCGTGCAGATGGTAAGGTGTGCTTGATCGGCTGTTCTGTGAGTCTGAGGGAAGCACACGGCAGAAACACAGTTGATCAAGAGTTTACATGAGCATAATAATACAGATGGTGAATGAGGCAGGTTCTGCATGCATTCTGACAACAAGAACACCATGTTTATAAGCGTACAGTGCCTCGCCTTGGGTGTTCTGCATGCGAATTGGGGACACCATGTCACAGCACCTGCTGTGTAAGTCGTTTCAATAAGCTATGGTTCACTTTTCTTTTATTTATTTTTGTGGAAATGTCACAACTTGTTTGGAAAAGTCAGGAATGGAATGGAAGCTAAACTTTTAACAGATTTTCAAATCTTTATTCATTTACTTTGTGTGGAACCCATGGTAGGTATAGTTCACCCCAAAATGAAAATGATGTCATCATTTACTCACCTTCATGTTTTTCAAAAACCACATGGTTTCAAATGGAGATGTTGAGCAAAGGTTCGTGGCAGGTTCAATAATGACACTCAACGCCATTAGTTGTCACATGTTGTTTTGTAAATGATAAAGAAGAGCTATGATGGAAACCAAATTTTGGTCTGTTCTTCACACAAAGATGTACAGATTACGTATACATACTTTTATGATGCTTATACATCATATTTGGAGCTTGATAATGATCCAAGCCCATTCACTTGCATTGTATAAAACAGAGCATCATAAACATTCTTTGCCCACAATCTTCTATTCGTGTTCTACAAAAGAAAATGCATGATACAGGTTTTGACTGACATGAGAGTGAGTAAATTATGGCAGAACAATCATTTAAGGAACACTCCTTCATGGAGGCCTCATAACATTCAGCAGCAAGAAATTTTCACAGTCTCCTGAACACGGCATAAAAGCAAGCATCGGCAAATCAATTCAAGCGCAGACAGATCGTCATAGACCGCATCATAAACCTTGAGCCTTTGACATTTATTATCCAAGACAATGTTGTCAATGAGCCACACCAGCTTCCCGACGCGGAGGTGTGAGTTGGGAATGAATGAGGTAAATGGCGTTTTCCCTCTCAGCATGTTAAAAACCATCTGGCGGAGATCAGAAGGCTTGATACGCAACAGGGCTCTTGTCACAAGGGCACCATAAAGAGACGCTCCACTTGTGTAATGTATGCTTCCTTTACAACCCTGTGCTCCACCTCTATGCTGTAGAGACACACGCCACTCAAGCAGATAGTTTAAAGGGGTCCTATTATGCTCTTTTACAAAGTCTTGATTTTGTTTTGGAGGTGTACTAGAACAGGCTCTCATACTAGGTTGTTCAAAAAAAAAACATTATTTTTCACATATTTCGCATTATTACAACACCTCTCTCCCCTGTCTGGCATGAACGACTCGAATAGTTCCTGTATCAAATGAAGGCCCGCCTTCTGAAATACGAAATGTGCTGTGATTGGTTAGCTGGGCCAGTGTGTGTTGTGATTGGCAGCACCCGGCGCCTTGTCAGGAAATGTCACGACCCTTACCATAGCCGCCTGCGAGCTTCAGTGTAAATATTGTGTCAAAATCAAATCAATTTGAGCGCGATTAAACCCAGATGATTGTAACCACTCTAAGTTCATCTGCCTTGGGGAAACTAGCGTGTCTCCGACACAGTGATAACACTCGTTGCCTTCTCTAGTGCAGCTCAACCAGGTCTCGTCCCATTCGTCGGTATTTGTGATATCACAAATCCCGGAAAATATGCGTTGTAGTCCAAACGAGTCGTTCGTTGTAGTTTTTGAAAATTGATTTCTGTTCAATAAAATATCTCCTTTTGAAGTGGACTTTGAGCTTTGTAACCTTGCAGATCTTTTTATGCTTTTTATGATTCTATAGGCCTGTTTCACACTGTTCATATTCTAAAACAGAGCATGGAGCGGAACGCAAAAATTGAAGTATACTTGAGCACTAAAATGAGCTGCATTCTAGTTAATTTTTTTATCCCCTTCCCTTGCTAACTTCCCTCCATCTCTTGACTCAGATGTACGTCATTGATTATGTTGATTATGTAACACAAATTACACCTAGACTTTGGTTTGATGAAGCACGAGTGGGATAAATTAAACGCGATCTGCAGTGACGTCACCTGTTGCAGTGTACTATATGGAGTGGGCGAGTGGCCTGAAGTGAACATATGAAGTGACTTGCTCCCTCTGTCAAAATTGAGGGGTTAAGGGTCTGTACATATAAACTTCCCTCATCCACTTCCCAAAGTGGGGCGCACATCTAAATGGCAGTGGGGATTCCCACGAGAGGAAGTGTGTGTCTATAAAAGAGTTTAATCTTTCATGTTACACTTGAATTGTCCCGAGTCCAAAATGCCCAAGTCCATGTCAAGTTAGAGTGCAAATTTACCAGAGTGCGTAACAAGTCTGAGTATTATAATTGCACTTGGGTTGGAGCTAAACCATATAGGAACCCGCTCCAGAAGCAGGATTGGACAACACATGTCACATGTACTAAGTCTAACTACAACAGTACAGAACAGAAGGAGTCTTTCCTGTTACTGTTTGACATTTTAACTTTCATCAAAATACAGTTTGTGAAAGTTACTAAGAAAAATCACATGAATATTTAATGGGCCAAGCACTGAATCAGTTTATGATTGGCTGTTTGATGCTAAACAACAATTATGCCTCCGGCAGTGTAGTTCAAGGTTAGCAAATAGGCAAGAATAAAAAATAATTATATGTATAAATTGACAATATTTGAACATTTTCAAGGACCTTTTGAAAGCTGCTGATCTGGGGGCTGGATTATGCCAAGCAGTGGCTTAGAAACTTGAACTAGACAAGTAAAAACGCGGGTTGTGACATTATACACAGGTGGTAAAGCTGACATCTGGTGCCTTCCATGGGCACCTGAAGAAGGTCAGCAAACCTATATGGTTAATCTATATAAGAATCTGGACCATGGGGTCAAGGTTTCTCTGGTTAACATGGGCCAGTCAGACCCTGCTGCTCGTCCATTTTGCAGACGAAAAGCATCATTCTCCATTGATGGCCATTGAAAAACAGCTGTGTATTATGACATTGCAAGTATATCATTACGATGGAGTAGATGTTTTATCAGTGACAGATTATTTACACACAGGCTTCTCCAGGTAATAGACGTCCTTAGCTTTGAGCCTCAGACAACAGCTGCTCGTCCTTGTTATCAGAACACTACACAACACCAAAGCAAGAACCACATCACCCACACAGACAGACATGTTTGCCCTCAAGCTCACCTTAATTTACCTGAATGAAATAAGAGAGACTGTAAATGTAGAGCTGTCACCTGGCACAGCACATCACAGATTCCCCTGAGAGTTGAGCTCCGAGCAAAACACGCTTCACCTGCGGCTCGATATTCACTTACTTTTGACAGCCTACTCAAAAGTTTTTGCACAACTTCTTCAGTCAATCACTCTCCTTTTTTTAAGTACCACTCATAACCTACTTAAGCTGTATTTCCGTTTTTTTCTCCCCACCTTGTCATTTCTACCTATGTGTGAATGTGAACCCACGCCAGTTCTAGTATGCATGCTAAAGTGACGTATGAGCTTTACTAGTGTACCCATCAATCCTGCTCTCACCATTCTCCACTGACACATGTTCGCAATGTTTAATCTGAAGTATTTAAGACCATCATTTCACCCTTCATTTAGCATTTGTGAGAAGAAAAAATATATAAATTCCAGTGTTGTTTTTTATATTTAACAATAATTTACCTTTCTGAATTTAAATCTCATAGGTGACAACATTATTAGTATTAGTTACTGATATAACTTGTAAATGTAAAAATGTCTTGCCTCAGAAAATATGCCCTCCTGTCTGACTCCCTGCATGCTGCTATAGTCAGTTTAATGTTTTTCATGTGCCCATTCAAAAAGTATTTTCTCAAAATAAATGCCGTAAGGTTTGTTTATTAGTAGTAGTAGTATTAGTACAGTATTAGTTGTTGTTGTAGTAGTATTTTATGTTTAAAGGTGAAACAGATAATGTTCCATAAATGTTTACTGTGGTCAAGATATATTCAAATGTACAGATACTGTTATATAAAAATCGAAATAAAAAAATCCTACAAACCGTGCAGTTTGTCTGGGTTTGGTTACTTAGTAAAAATGTGTATCTTAATGTTGGCTAACTGTTACTTTTTCCTAAAAATTCCAAGAGCCCATAGATATTTATTTTCTGTCTTGTTTTATTGTGATAAAATTATTGAACTTGATTTTGTTGTGATCTCCACATAGCAAACGTTGTTTTCTTGAGATCTTGACTAGTTTTCTTGTTTCTCAAGGTAACAACGGGGATTTATAAGTGCAGTAT
>NW_015506980.1:43788-44545 GCF_001515645.1 Sinocyclocheilus grahami
TATGACTAATACTGTTTTTGAAACAGTTGACCCAGAAATTAATATTTTTTTTATAATTTCATAACCTGCACTACTTTCCGCCATGAAACACAAAATATGTTTCAGATTTTTCACAACGGTAAACCAATGACATTAAACCTGGGCAATGTATCCATGGAGCCATTTTTAATAGAAAACAAGCCTGAATGAAACCTTCAAGGTTAGCAATTTCAATAAAGTCCTTAGCATAATCATTAAACTTAACATTAATGATAATCTGGTTTTTAAAGGACAGGTGTGCATATACTTTTCTGTGCAATCAGCCTAATGTGCAGTGAAAGATTTACACTGAACTTGAGCCATATTTATATTATAGAGAGATTTGAATTTCGACTACAAAGCAATGCACCAATAACCATTTAAAACACCTTAGCAACCACTTAAAAAATCATGGTAGCAGGTTTTGCAATGACAAAAACCACTCAGCTTCACTCATAAAAATCCTCCCTGCTCAGTGTAGCCTATATTCGAGTGAGCAGATACCCCGACAGATCTGAGCCAGACATACACTGCATCCAAAACCGAATACTTCTCTATATACTTTGTGAAAAACAGTTTGCCAAATAGTATGTCCAAACTCACTGTTGTTAAAAAACAGTAGGCGAAAAGTACTCAGATGACCTACTACTTCCACCAGGATTCTGAACTGTGCATTCAATGGACACTTTACTATCCCATGAGGCCACGGGACAGGATTTATGAATGGCAGTGAAGCAAA
>NW_015506980.1:45484-47594 GCF_001515645.1 Sinocyclocheilus grahami
CGGCAGGCTTGACTGAGGAATGGCCGGCAGGCTTGATTGAGGAACGGCTGGTGGGCTGGAGAGAGCCGCGGCCTGCATGCTTTCCTGAGCGACGGCCAGCGGGCTGGATGGCGGGCTGGTCCTGGTTCAGGGTCAGACGCTCTCCAGACACCGGAGGGTCCCTTCCCTCCAGCTTAGTCCCGTGGTGTTTGGGAGGTCCACGGGGCGATGGTAGTTGGCCCCGTGCCAGAACAGAGAGTTGATGGTGGCATCATCTAATGCCGTCCCCAAGGCATGCCCGCAGAACTTCCTGGCATACTCAATGAAGGGGAGACCTCTACGGGCTAGAAAAATGAAGAAAAATGAATCTCCATAATCACGGGGGGAGCAAAGGGCAAAAACTGGGAGAAGGGGCACTGCGTGCTTTTTGTTCGGTGCTGTCTTCTGTCACGGTGTGCCTACTGTGAGGAGCGAGGAACGAGGAGAACGCAGGAGAATCATCCTCAACAGTCTTTATTGACATATAGGAAACACACGTAGGACATGGGATCGATGTTCAATACTGGACACTCGACTGGAAACAGGGCTTAAGTAGTAAGGGAGCTAATGGAACATACCTGGGATCGATAGAACTAAACGGGGAACTCCTGGAAACAAATTACATAATCAGGACAGGAACAGGAAGGCCAAACATGGGCATAAACCTAACATGGAGCACGTGGGGGAGGAAAACAAAAGACACAGGACTGACAACTATATAGAGCATACTTTTTTAATGGTCAAGAAGTAAGTTCAAATTCATATGTAGTACCTACTCAATCAGTGTGCAATTTCAGGAAACACTGACCGTCTACAGCACTGAAAGTAACTGCTGGACATCTAGAGGAGGTTAAGGCTCAACACTAATTAACCAGTACAAAGGCAGGGCACAAGAGTTTTTAGCTCCATTCAAACAGACAGTCACTGAATAATAGATTATATTTATGCTGTTTTTCATACAAGAGGGCCCCTGCTGATCTAGATCATGTTTTAAGAATTATTCTGAACGTATCTGCTTAAACTCATATTTTTCTTCCCATCTGTCCTTGTCTGGATTAATGTGCTGGGATCTTGGCTTGAGTTCCACTGAATCGTTCTCTTCAGCTTAAAGGTGAATTGTGTAGGTTTTTTTCTTCTTC
The DNA here is from genome assembly GCF_001515645.1 of Sinocyclocheilus grahami. Taxonomy (NCBI): domain Eukaryota; kingdom Metazoa; phylum Chordata; class Actinopteri; order Cypriniformes; family Cyprinidae; genus Sinocyclocheilus; species Sinocyclocheilus grahami. The sequence goes on from NW_015506980.1 coordinate 46,642, forward strand.
CTATCCAAGATTAATGTGAAGAGACAGCTGTAAGCCTACAGGTTGACTTCTAAAAGAGAGTGATCAAAAGGAACATCTGAAGTTCTAGCTCAACCAGTAGGGTGTGTTTTATGAACACAACTTTTATGAATCGCCATTGAGCTTCCAAGTCTTTATTGATTTTGTGTGTTTTTTTTTTATTCTCTGAAAGTCTGAGTTACAATAGTTTGCAAGTGTGTGATCTTAAACATAACAAGGCTGTGAAACCAGACTAGTTAGTAGATGAGTTTTCCTATTTGATGTGATGACATTAATTAATGTCCCTGACAACCGCTTTAGTCCCATTTAGCCAATTATTAGCAAACACCTTAAGTTAAAACAATTTTTTTTTTAAATCACAAGAGGTATTACTGAGGTATATTATGTTATAGAATAAAACATGAAAATGACTTTAGCTTGTGTTAACCACAGACCTTATTTCCGGCATTTACCAAAACCCATTCAAAAACCCCATTGACTTCAGAATGATGGAACAGGAACTAATAATACTAATAATGCAGAAATTATACACTTCACTTTTTCATATTTTTGACCAGACCCTGTCCTCTGTTTAGACCCTTAGTACCCTTTAGAACCTTAGTGTTGTGTGGCTGTACCAGGTGAGCTACTGAGCAACTTTACCATGAAAATCTTTTTACATTGAAAATCTGAAAATCTAAACATAAGTAGCTGGTTATATTATGCAAATCTTAAAATGTATTAGTTTACAAATTATGGACTATGGAAAAAAGTGTTTTGAGGTCATAGTATTGTGCAAGGAACTGCACAAAAATTAATCGATAATGAACTGATCGTCTTTACTAATTGATAATCTACCACTGTAATTTGTGTGAAAAGCAATAAAAGTTGGTGTTTTACTACCACTAGCAGTCATTCCATCTTAAAACTGCAGTGAACTGTGACGCTTTTGCATT
>NW_015506980.1:47604-48000 GCF_001515645.1 Sinocyclocheilus grahami
ACCTCCAATTAATGAAGCTCAAGAGATTTGGAAAGGAGGAGGACCACTTGTAGAAAGACGAGGAGATTATCACTTGGACAGCACTGATTAAAACATAATCAAAGAGGAAGCTGGGTGAGCTTACAGTCTTTCTGTCGCTTTCGCCTTTCTGGTGCTCATCATTTGGATGATGCTGAGAAGACTCTTGAGGATTCATATGCTGTGTAGTGTTGACGAGACAACTTTGCCATCATGTCAATCAAACCCATGAGGATGCGGCAGGTCTCTGACAGTTGGAGGTGCTCGACTCACCACTTTTAGCTTACTGCTGAGGTACTCTGAATTTGAAATGAGAGCGATGAAATAAAAGAGAGACTGCGAGAGAAGGGTAGGAATGTTTCTGTCAAATAAATTATT
>NW_015506980.1:50114-51728 GCF_001515645.1 Sinocyclocheilus grahami
CCGTGCCAGAACAGAGAGTTGATGGTGGCATCATCTAATGCCGTCGCCAAGGCATGCCCGCAGAACTTCCTGGCATACTCAATGAAGGGGAGATCTCTACGGGCTAGAAAAATGAAGAAAAATGAATCTCCATAATCACGGGGGGAGCAAAGGGCAAAAACTGGGAGAAGGGGCACTGCGTGCTTTTTGTTCGGTGCTGTCTTCTGTCACGGTGTGCCTACTGTGAGGAGCGAGGAACGAGGAGAACGCAGGAGAATCATCCTCAACAGTCTTTATTGACATATAGGAAACACACGTAGGACATGGGATCGATGTTCAATACTGGACACTCGACTGGAAACAGGGCTTAAGTAGTAAGGGAGCTAATGGAACATACCTGGGATCGATAGAACTAAACGGGGAACTCCTGGAAACAAATTACATAATCAGGACAGGAACAGGAAGGCCAAACATGGGCATAAACCTAACATGGAGCACGTGGGGGAGGAAAACAAAAGACACAGGACTGACAACTATATAGAGCATACTTTTTTAATGGTCAAGAAGTAAGTTCAAATTCATATGTAGTACCTACTCAATCGGTGTGCAATTTCAGGAAACACTGACCGTCTACAGCACTGAAAGTAACTGCTGGACATCTAGAGGAGGTTAAGGCTCAACACTAATTAACCAGTACAAAGGCAGGGCACAAGAGTTTTAGCTCCATTCAAACAGACAGTCACTGAATAATAGATTATATTTATGCTGTTTTTCATACAAGAGGGCCCCTGCTGATCTAGATCATGTTTCAGACTATTCTTAGTTGCTCCATTTATTAATTTTAAGAATTATTCTGAACGTATCTGCTTAAACTCATATTTTTCTTCCCATCTGTCCTTGTCTGGATTAATGTGCTGGGATCTTGGCTTGAGTTCCACTGAATCGTTCTCTTCAGCTTAAAGGTGAATTGTGTAGGTTTTTTTCTTCTTCCTATCCAAGATTAATGTGAAGAGACAGCTGATGAGTAAGCCTACAGGTTGACTTCTAAAAGAGAGTGATCAAAAGGAACATCTGAAGTTCTAGCTCAACCAGTAGGGTGTGTTTTATGAACACAACTTTTATGAATCGCCATTGAGCTTCCAAGTCTTTATTGATTTTGTGTTTTTTTTTTATTCTCTGAAAGTCTGAGTTACAATAGTTTGCAAGTGTGTGATCTTAAACATAACAAGGCTGTGAAACCAGACTAGTTAGTAGATGAGTTTTCCTATTTGATGTGATGACATTAATTAATGTCCCTGACAACCGCTTTAGTCCCATTTAGCCAATTATTAGCAAACACCTTAAGTTAAAACAATTTTTTTTTAAATCACAAGAGGTATTACTGAGGTATATTATGTTATAGAATAAAACATGAAAATGACTTTAGCTTGTGTTAACCACAGACCTTATTTCCGGCATTTACCAAAACCCATTCAAAAACCCCATTGACTTCAGAATGATGGAACAGGAACTAATAATACTAGTAATGCAGAAATTATACACTTCACTTTTTAATATTTTTGACCAGACCCTGTCCTCTGTTTAGACCCCACCTTAGTGTTGTGTGGCTGTACCAGGTGAGCTACTGAGCAACTT
>NW_015506980.1:51859-53471 GCF_001515645.1 Sinocyclocheilus grahami
GTCATTCCATCTTAAAACTGCAGTGAACTGTGACGCTTTTGCATTTTCATAAAAATGTAGTTAGAGGCACTTTTTTCTAATGAGCCTACGTTGATTAAAACAGTTCCCAAGGAGCTTTAAAACACCATTCTTTAGGTACGCTGTCACACACACGTTCTCTTGCTGTATGTCACCCCTCTCCTGCTATCCCTCCTTATCTGTCCATCTTGCACTCGCATCTCATCTGCTGCACCATCTGTGCAGCTGTGATAAGTGCAGTTCTTTCTGTCTCCTCCCTGTTGGTCCCCCCAGACCCTTTCCCCCTTGTATTCCTGTTCAACTGACACATCTTCCACTGCTGTATGATTCGACAACACTTGTCTCCTGCAGTGGGATAGGTGTGCTATTGTCAGCATTGGACACACTGCTATTAGACACTGCAATACATCCGCAGTCCAGGTTGCTGCAATACAAAAGCATCTGTCCTGACATGGTATTTTCCACACAATGGCAAAGCACTATGCAGCAGTGATGGCATATAAATTAAGACATTTTGTGATGCCAAAGTGGCCCCAGAAGTTTGAATTTGGAATGCTTTCAAACATCATGGTGAAGACAATTAATAGATTCTACAAAAAAAATCTATTTATATTAAAAATATTCTAGTTTAATTTCATATTAAATGTAGTTATTTTAGTACCTAAAATGACTCAAATACACATTTATATATAATTTCATAATGGTCTTATTACTTTGTGTGATTTGAAATATAGTGTAATATAGTGTACTTAAGTGGCTTTTATTTAATTAATGGCATATTATCTGCAAGTACAGTTAAAAAAAAAACATACTATATATTTTACTTTAAAATATATTGCTGACCCTTTTGCCATATTATTATTGTCCCTATATTTGCAATATATCACATGCTGTCATTATAATTCTTTTAAATTTTTATAGACAAAATGTGTTTTCCAGCAATAATCAATACAGTACATTTGTATTAGAATACTATGTTAGATCATATTGGTAGATTACTAATATTATGTTATAATAAAATGTTGTTAATATTGCATATTTTATCATAGCAAGCTAAAAGTGATGCAGTATGTCAGATGCACACAACAGTGAAGCTTCTCCAGCACACAATGCACAGTCACCCTCTTACACAAACCTATATAAATGACAGCTATAAATCATAGTCGCCTCCCACTGAATGGGCATCGCACAAGATTACTCGGCTCAATCCAACTCATCAGTAAACTCGTTTTATCGGCTGGAGAAGTGCACTCCATATAAACAGCAAGAAACAACATAAATCCTTACATGACACAGCAACACATGAGTGCTACAACAACAAATAAGGATGCACTAATTGCAGGGCATCAATACTGAACCCAAGGACAGGTAAAAAATAGGTATACAGGTGTAGCATTTGGACCAATCAGACACACAACTTTTTGTTATATTTAACAAATAATATCTAACACCCCCTCACCGAACCAAAGGGCCAATTACGAGGGTCTATGGACCCTTCCCCCAAAATGCATCTAACACCTCAGAAAGGCAGAACAGGCCTCTGGTTCCATGGCAACCAATGCTGATATCACTGGTTTTATTGCCCAAAGGAATG
>NW_015506980.1:54482-64755 GCF_001515645.1 Sinocyclocheilus grahami
GTGGTGTGTGTGTGTGTGTGTATGTGTATGTTAGACTAGTTTAAGTGTTTATGTAGTTAATAAAGTCTTACTTGTATCACACTTGACGTTGTTCATTGTTTGCTCATAACTGGAGTCCCTGATCATGCAGATTTATGCTACATGCTCTGAGTACTATTGTACAGTAAGAAAGTTATTTTCCTTAAGCAGGAAATTAACGTTCTTAGAATTAACAGAAAGTTGACACTGAGAGGTCAAATGAATGCTTACAGTGGATCTAAATATTTATAATTAATTATAACTAGTTATGATTAATTATTCATATTTCCCCTTTGAGCTGATTCGCTACACAGGTTTGTTAGGACCTAGAGAGCTTGAATTGTTGAAAGAGTTTTGACCATGCCAAAAGGCAAAAGCTGACTGCCAGCACTGTTCGTCATGCTGAGTGGCCATAACATGGGTCATTAAAGACATTAAGGCTAAAGAGGTGAGTGCTTTTCCAAGAAAGCAGAAATTTCCACTTTGTGGTTGGAATTCATCATTTAACTGGTCAAAGGCTGTTGTTAAATGTGGCATTTCAGTAAAGTGGTTTTCTACCTGCACAAAAAAGCGAGCAGCAAAAATAAACAGGTGACCATTTAACCTGGAAAGTGATGTTTATACTAATAATGGAGAAAATCATCATCCCAGCAAAATGAACAACTCGAGCTAAACAATGACAAACCACATACTGTATGTGATTGGTAATGGAAATGTACCAAATCATAAGCACAAGACGTTCTCAGAAAGACTGGAGCTGCAAAAGAAGGGGTTGGACGACCATTTTAAGCCCAAAGCTGTTTAGAAGGGTTGTGCAAAATGCATAATGTACACATTTTTTTTTATAAAATCACACTCAGGAGGAATTTCATTAGTCCAAAATAAGTTTACAAGTTACATAATCCATGTTGTCTAAATGCGTATTAATTAATTTGATATTCCTGACTTTAAATGTTGACATAAATGTGAGTGCTCTACCATCATAGTCCATAAAAAATATATATTTTTATATTATTTATTAATATTTTAAATTTAGAACAGTATGTAATAACTTGATGTAATGAAATATAAATTAAATACAGTTAGGTGCACTAAAATTTTTTTATTTTTTATAATTTTGTTTATTTATTTTTTAGGGTACAGGAATGCACAAAATTAATTTATCTTTATTTTAGACATACATATTTAGTGGAATTTAGTCAATGTTTTTTAGTGCTCAGTTATACTGAGTAAATTCAAGAATATTCAAGTTTGTGTTTTTGAGTGAGTGGAAAGTCCTACTAGTGTTTAATGTTCAGTTAAGTTAGCACAAAAAGGCAGAAGTTAATAAAGTCACTGCACTGACATTACCACAGATATTGTTCACTGAATGAAACAACATACACATCAGAAACTCAATGGTAAGCATTAACAGGTCTGTCCGTTTACCCGAAAATGCATAAAACACTTGATTTCAACATTTACTCTCCAAATACAGTTTTAAATAAAGTATGCTGACAATTAAAAAAAAAAAAATATATATATATATATATATATATATATATATATATAGAGGGGGAAAAAAAAATATATAGAACTATCCAGTTTCAGTTAATGCAACAAAAATGATTAATGTAGTTCAAACACAAATGCAATAATAAACTTTACTTTTACATAGTTTAGTGGACTGAACACAATGATAATAATTCAACACATTCATTATAATTAAAGCAAACTTCTTTTTCACAAGAGGGTGCCAATATTAGCACTATTCTGTAACCTTTCTCTGTGTTGAACAACAGTTATAACAATGCGAGTAAACTCAACAAGCAGCAAAACATGGATTTTTTTTGAGTGAGGCATTTCAAACTTTAATAATTAATAACATCTAAAGTTCCTGGAAAACCTCATTTGTGGAGGTTATGACAACATGTTAATACCTCATTTATACTGGAAAATCAAGAAATGATAATTCTACATCCTGTGTTCATTTAACAGTTTGCTTTAAATTGAAGTTCAAGAATCAAATTCCCAATTCAACTTAATTATTGGCACAACCCTGTTGTTTTGATCATCTAACATAAAGCAATAGCCGAGGCGAAGTGGCCTTTGGAATATCAATGCTTTCAATTCAGAGTCAACTTAAAAGCCTCAAAGCGAGAAAAGCAGGTCGAAAATAGCCACCATGCATGGCAATGCCCACAACACAAACATATTGATATTTGAAAACTGAACTACGATGAATGCGATAACAAACTTAGAACACAGGTCCTTGGGTGAAGAGGTGCAGATGAAAAGTGATCTGAAAGACTCAAATTATTTTCCAGATCGATGTGGCTTTATTTAGTGTATTTAGATTAAAATTGTTTTTTAGAATCTACTTTTTCAGCCATTATCTCATCTCTAATTCTTCCATTGTAATGAATACCAAATGGTCCAGAGGCCTTGGCCAATCAATGCAGCTCTGCCTGAGCTCTCTGCGCCAGCGAGGTTTATTCAAATGCATCTGAGGTCAATGCACTTAAGGGAAAGTCAGTGATCAAATGAAGGGCCATGCACAAGTGTGTTTACACAGGACTGTAGTAAGCTGAAAATGTACTGCAGCTCTTGCATATTCATGCTTAAAGAGAGAGCTATTGATCTGATTAGCTTAGTGTGGCGATTGGTTTGTCCTGATAAGCAGTCTCTTTCTCACCTCCTCTATCTATTTGTGTGGTCAGAGTGGGAGAGGTGGTGGGTTGAGGGAGGGATTTCTTCCTGTAGCAGAGCCCTGAGCCACCACTGGATGTAATGATGTCCATGTGGACATGTTGGACCAAAGATGGGATTATAAAAACAGATAGAGGGTCAGAACCAGGAGACCTTCTCAACCTTCTCCATCAAGAATCGTAAAACTTCAAAGATCTAGACTCTTAGTTTTCACAGCGCCTCACAGTCAGCGGATATAGGACCTCCCAGAAATCGTTTGGTTCATGAGCTCTCAATTCCACTGGCGGGTTATTATTAGTAGGCTATCACGACTCAAACATAGGCATTTTTAAATGAAAAATCTTTACAAATTCAGGTTCCTGCTTTTTACAGTGTAGTGTGCTCTGGTAAATTGCATCATTTTTGAACCCAACTGTTATAGGTGTCACAAGATGTGTTTAAAGATTAAATATAAATCTGAAGATGTATGCAGCAAAATAATAAATTGTAGAACTAGTGAACCCAACTGTTACAGCTACAATATAAGAATTTGTTTTAAACTAAGAAATCTGAACAACGTATGCTGCAAAAAATAACCATCATAAGGGTCTCTTGTGAAAAAGAATACACGTTATCATACTTAAATATTTACTTATTAAGGAAATAGTCAAATTTAGGGCTTTCAACGTTAACGCATTAACGCATGTGATTCATTTTACAATCCATAACAATTAAAGCAAAATTGCTGTAGCACAATTAAGCCGCTGAACTCCGGGAAAGTTTTCAGTCCAATGATCCAGTAAGTGAATGCATTCAAACAATCCGTCCAAAACAGCGCTAATATAAAGGAAACCAGGCTGATTACATCAGAGATTGCAGAGAGAACAGAGACTCGCACTGCGATTTCAGTGTTCCCACAAAAAAAAACTGTCCCTCTCCTCAGCTCCCTTACAAATGGATCCGCCTCCTCTCAGCGCTCGGATTAGGTTTTCCTCGTGCTGAAGACATTCATAATGTGTGACTTATCACAATGGGCTGACTCTGAGCGAGCCGCCGCAAACAACTGGCGCGTGGAAACAACAACAGCCGTCAGGCTTCAGAATTCTCATTTAATAACATAGATATGGATACACCCTTATAATCTCAAATGGACCACTCATTGGCCTACTGAAATCTGTAGCAGCATAAAATTCATTTTCAGCAGGTTATTATTAGTGTAGGAACTGAAGTGAGGAATTTCTGTGCCACTAGTAGCACCAAATGGAATTGCAAACATGATTTGATTTCTGAAGAAAAACTTGTTAGTGCAGATATGGCTACCATGATGCTAGCGTGTTGTGGCAGGGTGTTGCTATGCTAATGCCAAGGTGTTCAATGTCTGTTGCTATGTGATTGCTGGCTGGTCCAAGTCGAGTCCAACTTCAGTGTAAGTCTATGGGATTTTTTCACCCATTTTATAATTCTCTAGGTGAAATGTATAAAGGTGTAATCATTTTTACCATTGTTCAACACATGTTTGTGTGAAGATCAACCAGTTTTTCTTTGCACTTTAAACGGAGTATTTTCACAGAGAGAAAATTTTTCATAAATCAATAAACTCTTCACCTTTATCATCTAAGTTGGTAGCTGAAAGGTCACAGGGTTGTGATAGAACCATGAACTATATTTTGCCCTTTAGCAAAACACCCAAATCTACATTGTTCTGAATCATTTCTGCAGTACCTTTTGAGCTCTGTAACTTTTAGTAACGAATATCCTTGTGATGTATTTTCAAACCTCACCAGACTTTTAGAAATATGCTCTGAACAAGACGCTTGAGTTATAACATCAGTTATAACTTCAACTATAATTACGAACTACAACTGGATTATTAACACAATAGCAACAACATGGACTTTAAGCACTAGACTAGACCATAAGTAAGGGATTATGATTTACCTGATACGAGAGTGTCATATATGTCATTACTCATCTTTTGAAATGTTCATTATATAAGGATTTCTGTTATTTTATCAAACAGAGTGAGACAGACAAATCAACTAACATCACAATATGCAGCAAAATAATAAATTGTAGAACTAGTGAACCCAACTGTTACAGCTACAATATAAGAATTTGTTTTAAACTAAGAAATCTGAACAACGTATGCTGCAAAAAATAACCATCATAAGGGTCTCTTGTGAAAAAGAATACACGTTATCATACTTAAATATTTACTTATTAAGGAAATAGTCAAATTTAGGGCTTTCAACGTTAACGCATTAACGCATGTGATTCATTTTACAATCCATAACAATTAAAGCAAAATTGCTGTAGCACAATTAAGCCGCTGAACTCCGGGAAAGTTTTCAGTCCAATGATCCAGTAAGTGAATGCATTCAAACAATCCGTCCAAAACAGCGCTAATATAAAGGAAACCAGGCTGATTACATCAGAGATTGCAGAGAGAACAGAGACTCGCACTGCGATTTCAGTGTTCCCACAAAAAAAAACTGTCCCTCTCCTCAGCTCCCTTACAAATGGATCCGCCTCCTCTCAGCGCTCGGATTAGGTTTTCCTCGTGCTGAAGACATTCATAATGTGTGACTTATCACAATGGGCTGACTCTGAGCGAGCCGCCGCAAACAACTGGCGCGTGGAAACAACAACAGCCGTCAGGCTTCAGAATTCTCATTTAATAACATAGATATGGATACACCCTTATAATCTCAAATGGACCACTCATTGGCCTACTGAAATCTGTAGCAGCATAAAATTCATTTTCAGCAGGTTATTATTAGTGTAGGAACTGAAGTGAGGAATTTCTGTGCCACTAGTAGCACCAAATGGAATTGCAAACATGATTTGATTTCTGAAGAAAAACTTGTTAGTGCAGATATGGCTACCATGATGCTAGCGTGTTGTGGCAGGGTGTTGCTATGCTAATGCCAAGGTGTTCAATGTCTGTTGCTATGTGATTGCTGGCTGGTCCAAGTCGAGTCCAACTTCAGTGTAAGTCTATGGGATTTTTTCACCCATTTTATAATTCTCTAGGTGAAATGTATAAAGGTGTAATCATTTTTACCATTGTTCAACACATGTTTGTGTGAAGATCAACCAGTTTTTCTTTGCACTTTAAACGGAGTATTTTCACAGAGAGAAAATTTTTCATAAATCAATAAACTCTTCACCTTTATCATCTAAGTTGGTAGCTGAAAGGTCACAGGGTTGTGATAGAACCATGAACTATATTTTGCCCTTTAGCAAAACACCCAAATCTACATTGTTCTGAATCATTTCTGCAGTACCTTTTGAGCTCTGTAACTTTTAGTAACGAATATCCTTGTGATGTATTTTCAAACCTCACCAGACTTTTAGAAATATGCTCTGAACAAGACGCTTGAGTTATAACATCAGTTATAACTTCAACTATAATTACGAACTACAACTGGATTATTAACACAATAGCAACAACATGGACTTTAAGCACTAGACTAGACCATAAGTAAGGGATTATGATTTACCTGATACGAGAGTGTCATATATGTCATTACTCATCTTTTGAAATGTTCATTATATAAGGATTTCTGTTATTTTATCAAACAGAGTGAGACAGACAAATCAACTAACATCACAATGCATCACAGAATTCATGAATTTAATTGCTAACACTCACTGGTGTTCGTGCTGTTGTTTTGCCTCCAAAATGCTGTCACTTCCTGTTGGATTATGTCATCAAGGAAATGGCTATTTCTGGATTTTAGCAGGCAGCTCTAGTGAAGATGTTTCATGGCTTATCGAACTATTAATCCAATTTCAATTCAGTGAGAATAAATAGGTAATGAGATAAATGAAAACACTTCAGCCACCGTTGTGCTCCCGCTGGTATGACGCTGAGCAATCACTTCATCTTCACTCTTTCTTTCTTCTGGGAAATGCTTTTCTTGATTTAAACAAATAAAAAACTCTGACATGTCGGCCATTCTTCAGATCTGGCCTGTGACGACACACACACACACACACACGCACACACGCACACACGCACACACGCACACACGCACACACGCACACACGCACACACGCACACACGCACACACGCACACACGCACACACGCAATTTACAATAAGGTCCCAGTAGTTAATGCATTAACAAAAATTAACAAAGACCAATTCATTTGTTACAGTATTTATTCATCTTTGTTAATGTCAGCTGCAGGTCATTAAATTAGATTAACAGATGAGTTTAATATTGTATTACTAAATCATGAAATTATCAGGACTATGCTTTTATCCGTGTAAAACTTATTTAGTGAGAGATAAAATGACTCTTTTCACTTTTCAGTACAATATAATGTATTTTTTTCTTCTTTTTTGGGGGTAAAATATGTGAGATTTACCCATATAGCTCACTAGCACCAAAAGGTATACTATAAAGACGATGAACTGATTCTGTATAAAAGACACACAAGGGGGAAAAAAAACTAAAGACAAGCAAGTCAGACTGAAAGACATTGATTGAATCATTTCAGCTTCAGCTGTTGAATGGAGATGTGGGATATTCTCATGTTTCCAGTGCTTCAGTCGCCAAAGTTCACGGATCAGGATCAGAACCAGAACACAGATTTTAAGATGGGATGGACGAGTCCAATTAGAACACTGGCACTCAGGACACTCCCTCCAGAGCTCAGCCTATCACTGTACTGGTTCAGCAGCTCCAGAGCAGCCCCATGACTGAAAGACATTGATTGAATCATTTCAGCTTCAGCTGTTGAATGGAGATGTGGGATATTCTCATGTTTCCACTGCTTCAGTCGCCAAAGTTCACGGATCAGGATCAGAACCAGAACACAGATTTTAAGATGGGATGGACGAGTCCAATCAGAACACTGGCACTCAGGACACTCCCTCCAGAGCTCAGCCTATCACTGTACTGGTTCAGCAGCTCCAGAGCAGCCCCATTGGTCCATCCTAATCCCAACTATGACCAAAAAAAAAAAAACAAGATTGAGGGTTTGGGTTATCATTCACAGTTGCATAAACTGCGGGACGAGCTATTCGCCATAAATAAATGGTTTCATTCGGTTTAGGTTCCGCAATAGCACTACTAAAGCTTGCAACACTAATGTCAAAGTCTGATATAAAGATTTTTCATGATATATCTTTTGAAACTTATTCTATGAACTTGGAAACCGATGTTCTGAGCTTCTATTAATTTGCAGTTCCTTCTCTGGACACTCTATTGGTCCTCAGGGTCCAGGAGAAAATGAGATTCTACACTTCAAGAATGGTTCTGCTGGGCTGAAGCACTCTAATTTACCCCTAATTCCTCTAGAGATTAAAATGTCTCCGAGCTCCGAAGCAGATTTATGAATTTGAATATGTAAATATGAACAGACCATTAATACCTGAACTTCATACTCGCCACCTCCTCCGGGCTTTCTATCACCGTTGACATCGTACTGTACCAAGGACACGGGGTGAAGAGAATTGCAGAGTGAGGAACTTAAGTGAACACAGTCATAAGAATTTATAAGCAACATTTTATTTTTATTTTTTTTTAAACAGTATTTTAGGGTTTTAGATTTGCTGCTGTTGTGTGTCATTTGTGTGCACCACTAGCAGAAATCACCCAAAAATAATAACTCTCTTCAGAATGGAATTTTACATTGAGCAGGTGACAGGTCAAAATCGATTTCCCTATGGAGAAAATTAATTGTCACTTTATTTTAAGGTCCAATTCTCACTAGTATCAAACCATTAACTATGACTTTTGCCTCAAACTCCTAATGTGCTGCTTATTAATAAGGTACTCGTTAAGTTTAGGTATTGGCTAGGATTAGGGATGTAGAATATGGTCATGCAGAATATGTGCTTTATAAGTACTAATAAACAGCCAATATGTTAATAATAGCCATGCTAATAAGCAACTAGTTAATAGGGAGAAATGGTTACCTCAGTTTTTAACATTAACAAAAAAAAAGTTTTATAACAATAAAAAAACGTTTAAAGATAGACCTGTTGTGAGCATCGAGGTTGTTAATCGATGTCATATGCTTTTGTTGAAGTCATCTGTTTGCATTATTTCAACAATGTTTAACCACGGAATTCATGGTGACAAACTACATCACCCATGATGCTGTGCACAATTCAGCCAATCAGAATCACGGCCAGCAAATCACACCAAAAAAGCTTGCAGGGAACCGCCTCTCCCATGAAGCACCGTAAATGAAGTCAGTCTCCCTCATATACAAGTTCTCTTTATAGAGACAACATATTTGAAGTTAATTGCAAAAAAAATGCATGTATATAAATATAAATATGCATTTTTTTAATTAAAATATATTGTCTCTGTAGATATAATCAACATTGTCATTTGCAATGCTTCATGGGATTGTAGTTCTTTCCCTCCGTTAAGTACACAATCTTGTAATTTTGTCTTTTTGTTAGATTGTCAAATACTTTTTAGTTTCAAATAAAAGTTTAAGTTGCGATAATGCTTCAATGAATACTTTTTTAAAATCCCTATGGGAAACATGAATTGATTGATTTCATGGTGATTTTAAACTAATGCAGAAACTAATGAAGGTCCAGCTGTAGGATGGGGGTGTATCCGAAATCGGTCACTATTCCCTACATTATTCCACTAATATAATGATATAGTGAGTGCTATTTCAGACACAGCCCGGAGTGAATCTTAGTGGACTTCACCTTCTCAAACATGGCCTCATATTTGATATACGCCCACCAGTTGGTCCGAATCCACCGTTGGGCCAAACTGAAGGCGAGCTCTTTAGCGTGGGCTGAATTGAGCCCGGAGAGAGCTGCAAAGACATGATGGATGGGGTGAGAAGTGGGTGGGCCATTTAAATGGCAAATTCACCAACAACTGAGCATCATTAATCACACTGTAATAGTCACTTTCCAAACTCATAGACAAGATGTGACAGCAGGTAATTGAATTTTGAAGGGAATAATGTGATTTAGTTCACACATTGTACAGACTGAAGATTCTTCAGGCTCACTGCTTCAAGTTATAGCTTAAGTAGCTGATCTGCAAAATGTGTGTTTGATGCTGATGTATTACAGCCAGCCTGTGCCTTCCGATAAACAGAAAACCACTGTAAAAAGTTGGAAAATGACCAAACCATTATTATCTATAGAATCACAATGTTTCATTTTTTCCATGCATGTTCTCTCCTGATCATTTGGTTCCCAGTGAAACAAAACTTTCAGCGAGGAAAAAAAACAGACAGAACTTGATTTTAAAGTTAACTTGATTGAAGCTAGCCAAATTTGGCAAATGGCAATAAAGTTCCATGACGCCCTCATTCTCAGAAACGTATGAACAAAACTACGTAAAGTGAAAAACAAAATTAAAATATTCAGAAAACTGTACAATTGTAATGGCATACTTTGTTGATTCACCAATATACTGTATGTACTGTATATAAAACATGATTACCACTGCTATTTGGCTATGTTTCACATTAAACAAAACCCTGCGCATTCTCGGCCCCGGAAGGGTGACCAGATTACAGTGAATTCTTACAGTTAGCCTGGACGCTGCAATGTGTTTGGCCCAACAGATGTAGCACTTTATTTAATATAT
>NW_015506980.1:66053-68861 GCF_001515645.1 Sinocyclocheilus grahami
AAAATGTGTATATATATATATATATATATATATATATATATATATATATATATATATTTAAGGGCTGTCAGTTTAGCGTTAATTAGTTATGAAAAACTAACGCAATTAAAATATTTTAACGCAGTTAACGCACTGGCCCCACCCGCAGACCTGTACGTCATCTTGCATTTCATACAGTTGACTGTTGACAAATATGATGCAGGGAAACAACTCCATAAATGCAGTTATGCCCAAAAATTCAAGATATTGGGGCAAAAAAAATGCCCCTGTATGAGTTTGTGTCTCATATTTATATCATAGGATAAGCGATATCACACGGTTTTTGTCACGAAGAACACACGTGCAAATGTGAATTTATACAACAGTTCAGTAAATAAGTTAATATTGTGCTATATTTTAAAAACAATATTGTGTTATTCAATTTTGACAATGAAAATATTACCTAAAAGGCCACAGAAGAACTGTTGTGCGTCTGCGAGCAACATAGCAGTGTTTAGTTTTTGAATGAACCCGCGTTTTGAACGAATCGTGTGAACCAATGATTACCAAATTCCTGAATGAATCAACCGTTTGAACGATTCAACTCAGACATTTACCGCCACCTGCTGGTAGGTTTAGTTTCTTCTTTAGAATATCATTTCATTTATTAAAAAAATAAAAATAAATAAAAAATAAAACATAAAACATTAAAGGGATATTTCACCAAAAATAAATAAATTGTCATCATTTACTCACCCTCATGTTGTTTCAAACCTGAATGACTTACTTTCTTTTGCACAACATAAAAGAAGGTATTTTGAATACTGTTGGTAACTAAGTTATATATATATATATATATATATATATATATATATATATTCACATAAAGCAATATATACTATATAGCAAATTTCAACTGTCTGATTTCATTATATGTAACTGTAATATTGCCCTGTTCTTTTATAAAGTTGGATATTTAAGTATGTCAACTTTATCTGCATACGTACAGTACACTTGCATAGGACAATACAGGTGCATCTCAATAAATTAGAATGTCGTGGAAAAGTTCATTTATTTCAGTAATTCAACTCAAAGTGTGAAACTTGTGTATTAAATAAATTCAATGCACACAGACTGAAGTAGTTTAAGTCTTTGTTTTTTTTAATTGTGATGATTTTGGCTCACATTTAACAAAAACCCACCAATTCGCAAATCTCAACTGCTTGATTGCTTGTATTGCTGCAAAATGTAAACTATTTTAAACGCCCAGTTCTAAACTGCATGGTTTAGAGCTGGATTGGTTTGCAATGTTAATGGTACAAACATTAACACTGTGACCTTCTGTAAAGCTGCTTTCAATCACTGTGCATTGTGAAAAGTGCTATACAAATAAATTTAACTTCATATGATTTCATGTTGACTGTCGCAATATCAAATGACCATATACCCTCTATTATCATGTGTTGAAGTGGAGGCCAGGCGTTGGGCATGTCCCACTGCTGCCCACTTTCACTACGAGAAGTGGGAAACCCGCTGGGATAGTCCAGATCCAGACCTCTGCTACCCTAAACAGAGAAGGTGAGAGAGAATAAATGACCAGAATCAGGAAAGGTTTATGAAAAGCAGAAATATTGTGCAAAGAGTGCCATCTGCTGTTGAGCATAGAGTTTACTTCAGCAACAAGATGGGAAATGCAACGCCCACTGTTTGAGATCTCACTTTTTCCTGTGAAACCTAAAAATACTTTTCTCTTGCATTTAAGACAAATTAATAAGGAGAACATTTTGAAGTGTTATTCAAGAGGGAATATATTTGATGCAAAGAAATTACAATATTAACTTGTGAGTGTGGATGGAAGGACTTATTAAAGCAGCATTAGGTCAGAGGTGAGACATCTGGAGGTTGTGTGCAGGAAGGAAGCAGCGCATATGTTGTATATCGTCTATGTCGCCTGCCTACAAAATCACTCACTATAAAAGGTCAGTAATTGACAATTAATTTGTAATTCAAGGTTTGTATAGTGACAGGCTCACCGTCAGGTAATGCACAGCCTGATCGCCCATCTCTGGCTTAGAGTAACATTGTGCCCAGAAAGGTGCCATGTTCGATCGGTAGAAGGACAGGTGCTGGGTCTTGTTCACCAGGCTCCTTTTTCTGCATCCCACAGTAGACTTTCAATAGCTTTAATTCTAGCAGAAAGTGCCTTCTCATATCCCACTGCCTTCTTTTCATTACCTACAGGAAAAGATGTCAGAAAATATCCCAGAGTGCTTTTAATATAACACAAAAACCACATTGTTCAAACTCTGCTGCCTTATTATTATTATACCTAAGTGAACTAAATCTTTTTTTAAATCAAATATACACTACTGTTCAAGTGTTTAAGCAATGATGCATTACATTTATCAAAAGTGACGATAAAGGCTTTACATTGTTACACAAGATTTATATTTCAAATAAATGCTGTTCTACAGAATTTTCTATTCATCAAATTTTTAAAGAGAATTAAGACATTTTTGAACACGTCGATTAAAAAAAATCTATTTTTTATTAAATGCATATCTATTAAACAAATGTCTAATTTCAGCACACACAGAAGACAGATGACCATCATCCATCCTTTAAGCAGCAGGCTAATGAAGTTATTAAATTAAATGCCATAAACTGATTAGATGGATACATTAAATGATAGCCAAATAGATGGACCATCAAACAAAGTATAATTTCCTCTGTGTGAAATCTTCTGCCTTAACTTAAATGCCAAGTGTTTTATCTTTCTAATTTAATGAGGTGATATTATTGTTGACTTGAAAAATATTGTAGTATTAC
>NW_015506980.1:69615-70627 GCF_001515645.1 Sinocyclocheilus grahami
TCTCCAAATCTGGTCTGATGAAGAAACAAACTCATCTACATCTTGAATGATCTGAGGGTGAATACATTTGCACCAAATTTTCATTTTTGGGTGAACTATTCCTTTAATAGGTAAAAGGAATCAAAATATTTGCATTTTGGCTTTGATTTAGCACCTAGATTCCTACCTGCTGACAGGCCCTCAGCCAGTTCTACACGATCACTGTAAGACCCAGGTCTGCAAATACACAGATTTAAATACTGCAATGCAGCCATATGTGTTACTTCATTACAGTATTCAGAATCACCGTAATAAGAATGAAATGTAAAATTTATTAATGCAAAAGAAAATTTCATTTTGCTTTTGGGGGTGACCCTGACATGTTCTTAAACATGTCGTCTCACCTGGGCATTATATAGATTCAGGATGTGAGTCAGTGCACTCATCGCCACAGCAAGAAAGCGATTCTGCATCCAAAAGCTGTACTCTGTTTCCAGTGCTGGCAAAACCTGCCTAAACACACACACAGAGCACATGCTGTGCAGAGGTGTTGTTCAGATCGGTTCAGCGCAACACCTCAATATTCAACAAAGCTGCAGGAGGACAGTTTAATCAGAAAGGTTACCCGAGGAAGTCTTTGTCTCCGGTGACCTCATAGAAGCTTTCCACCATTAGGGGAAGGAAGGGAGGCTGACTACACCGCTCGTAATAAACCCAACCACCGATTGGGGCAAAGCCATATCCAAACAGAAGTGAAGGGAAATTATTATTAAAAAGTCGAGAAAAAAAAGCTTGTGCATTTCTTAAATATGAGCTGAAGCAATCATTCTTAGTTCAACACCACAAAAATAAATAAAACATTTTTTAAAGATTTTTAGAAAACCGATTACGTGAAGGTGAATAATGAATTTCATTTAATCATTTAGGAGTCAAATATCTGTTACTTAGTGGTAATGTTTTGAAATCATAAAACTGAACATGTGTGAAGTGTTTTCTATCTGTATGTGTGAAAATCAAGACAAATAAGTGCACC
>NW_015506980.1:72387-72821 GCF_001515645.1 Sinocyclocheilus grahami
ATTTAAGGGGGTCTGAATACTTTCCGTACCCACTGTATATTTCACCAGGGAAAGTGTCCAATAACAGCGCAGTCTCCAAGAAAAAGCAATAGAGTGCATTAGTGCTCATCCACTTTTTCAGCCATATTGATTTTAGAAGGGTTTTTTTGTCTTTGGTATGGTAAAGTGTTAGGAACCAGGCCAAACAGCAATGGGGTGAATCACAACAATAACATTTTTTATTTGAAGCAAAAAAGTATTACAAAATCAGACAAAAAGAAAAAGAAAGGTAGAAGACCATGTAGGCCTACTTGGAGAATATAGTGAGGGAAAGCCCTATATAAGCATTGTGAATTAAAAACGATGGTGAAATATAAAGCTATTCATTTAAAGTTGTTCATTACATCTACAGAAACAATATATGTTTAGTCTTTTGCGATAGATAGATAGATAGA
>NW_015506980.1:73149-73419 GCF_001515645.1 Sinocyclocheilus grahami
ATTCTACTCCTGCATGACTTATTTTGGTGGCGAGTCCTCCGAGAGGGAGGGTAATAATGTGATGGGAATTGGGGAAAAAGCCAAGGAAGGAAGAAAGAGTGTGGTGGGCACGGAGTGTATGGGTTGCTCTCCTCCCCAGTTCTAACACTCTGCTCAATAAACGTTTCAAGCGGTCACTATTGTCAAGTCCATCATCTTTATTCAGCTCAAGAGAGACTAACCAGTAATAGAGTTCCCCAAAGCGGCCACTGGGCACAATGACTGGGTGTG
>NW_015506980.1:74953-76390 GCF_001515645.1 Sinocyclocheilus grahami
GGAAAAAAAAAAATACATAAATCGCAAATTTAAGGGCAAAGATTAGCGATCCAATTTTCCTTACCCTGAACTTCCAAATTGATCCGAATTTTTGAAACCAATTCTCTCCATTTCCCTCCCACCCACTAACCCAGACTGATGTATTCATGTACTCCCAACACTGAACAGAATAAGGTAAAGTGTTAGTCAGGAAGAGATACATCAGGGCAGCAAAAAACCTTCCCACCCACCCAAAAACAAACATAAAAAAATAAAAACAAACAAATAAATTGAAGAACGAGTGGATTTTAAAGATGACAATTTTGTATGCTTTAGAAAACTACTCTTAAACAGGTGAGATGATCTCCACCCCATTCTTCCAAATAAAAGCAAGCAAAACCTAAAATGAAATCAAAACCCCAACCAACTTGGCAAAGACCACAGCACATCCAATCACATGCTGCTTTACAGCATCTCAGGAACGAACCGTGATTTTCACAGCAAGTGGTTACTGAAAAACACTGGGCTGCTGCCAAAGAGCCCAGTAACTTATATACTCCTCTCTATGGACAGATGTTTAAAATCCCCCAAAAGAAATCAAAGCCGATTACACTGGTGATGTACACACCGAGGGGTATGTGCTATAGAGAAGAGAATACAAGCTTGGATTCAAGCAATGTCACTGGGAAAAGTTTGCACGTTGTAGAATATGGGATAAATAAACTTTGCTTAGAATTTGGTAACTAACCATACAGTTAGAACAAACTTTAATTGTATCAGGGAAACCTAGCAGTAGACAAAGCCAATCCATTAAAAAATAATAATAATCTCACCTGTATTTGACTTTTTATGGGGACATTGGTGATGTTAAACTCCAACATAAAATTAAGCTAATCCTGTGCCAATAAATCACTATAAAGGCAAAACTGTATCCCTCCCAACCCACCCCATAAAGTTGCAACCCTCAGAACATCATGGGTCAAAACGTTTAACTTATTCAAAAAGCAGCAGAAGGGCTAAAGTGTCTCAAGCAAGCCCCTGTCAATCCTTAGAAATGGGAAGAAAAAAAAATATCATCACTCAAAAAGGCTATTAGTGTTTGGGGGAGGGGCCATAAATATTCAGCTGAAAAAGAAAAAGTAATTTGGTTATCAGCACTCAAGAAATACCTAGATACCCCAAATACCTAGCCCATGTTAAATACCCTTGTCCCTACCACAATACTTCCTCAAAAAAAAATAAAAAATAATAATAAATAAAATACATCTCCCCTTCAGTCTATACACCTCTGCCCTAACCGAGGAAGTGCTCCCAGAACACGTGCAGCCCGTATTATTGCCCAACCCTTGAACTAAAGTTCAAACTTAAGTGCAGCCCACACTGCAAAGGTTTAGATTCTTCTGTTAAGTCTGTGCAGCATCTCAAGAACATGGTCTTGTTACAAAAAAAAAAAAAAAA
>NW_015506980.1:76910-77758 GCF_001515645.1 Sinocyclocheilus grahami
AAAAGGGCATAACCAAAATAGTGCCGCCCAGTGCTGACAGAATCCTGATTTTAAAAGATCTTTCCAAAATTCTTCTCAAATGGTCATCAAGCCTTTTTAGCTTGTTTTAAAACAATCCATTAAAAAAAATAATAATAATAAATGAAGTATTTACAAAATGTTTACAATGTGCCAGATCTGTATAAATGGCACATTTAGGACAGAATGCCTATCGCACTGAAATCAGGAGGAAAGGGGAGGGAAAGAAAAAGAAACAAAAAAGCAATTAGTCCACATTCGTCTCGAAGTGGGAGTACTCATGGCCAAGGAGAAAGGCTGGTCTGAGTCTGGTCAAGTCTCTTAGTGTTGGCCCACTGAAGACAGAGGGGGAAAGAGTTATGGGTCTCTAGAGGCATGGCATGATCCATGAGCACATGAAGAAAAAAAGCCATTGGGAGCCTTGTGGGGCTTTTGAAAGCTTGCCACAGGAACATTAGCCCCTATTATTGTCATTATGCCCACTGATATCATCTCAGTTCTCCAGGGGGCTTCTCTTCACACCATAGTCAAGTACACCAGAGACTGCACAAATCACACATGCTGCCCCATCCTCTCTCCAGCTGTGAAATCCTGTTCTTCATCGCCCACCGAAAATCTAGAGGTTGCAAATGCAAAATTATTCTTCTGATGTCAAACGGGAGGGGGCAGACAAGCAATACCAAATCCAGACCATGTCTTCAAATGAAGAGTTATGAGGGGAGGGAAAAAAATCATCAGGTTATTACTTTTTGAACAAGTTAGACTGCTTGTTAAGGCACTTGTTTCAAATGACTAGAAACATGAAGATGAGCAGAAGAACAGAGAGAGAG
>NW_015506980.1:77768-82963 GCF_001515645.1 Sinocyclocheilus grahami
TTCACATTAAAATTCATACATCAACACAAAGTGGGTTCTCCGTCATGAGAAACTCAGTAAAAAGACACCTTAAACACGTGGAACTTCAGTGAGCTTTATTTTCAAACAAAAACCATCACCAATGTGAACATCCAAGCCTTTCAATCCTCCCACCCCAGTCTGTTTAAAGTCAAGTCCAAGTGCCAGTGAAACACAGCCCCATGTAACAGCTACACATCTCGCTTATAAATTCAATTTTTGCACGTTGCCAATTTGAGCTGCACTGCAGCGAGTAGCTCTATTACATGATGAAAATATTAAATTACCTCTATGTTTAGAGTCACCCAGGCTAGGGGACCCTGCTGAGTGCTTCATAAGTCAGTGTTACAAGCAAAAGGCTGGAAAGCAAATAAGCCTCATTTTTTCACAACCCTTAAACGAGGCCTTTTATTTGAGCAACCCGTCAGGAACTTTTGTCAACACTGGGGAACGGATCAGAGTTAATAATTTAGAGTGAACAAGTGCACCACCTGCTGAAACGCTTAGAAGCTAACACTCAAACCGGCTGAACAAAGTATTCTTGGATTTTAAAAAAAGCCCAATTTTTTTTGTTATAACAAAACAAGGGTGGTGCACTACCTGGAAAGGCTTATACTCTGCTAAACTTATTTCCCACTGGGGGGGGAAAAAAAGGGCATAACCAAAATAGGCACCAAACAAGAAAAAAAAAAAAGTGTGGGAAAAGGAAGACAGACAGAAGATATATAGTTTAAACAAACTAAAAAATATCCCCTATTCCCTAGACACGGTAGGGAAGGGAAAAAAAGGTGGGGATAGGGGACAAAGGACTGGTGATCTGGATCGGGTAGAAAAGAAAAACCATGTTAAAATCAAACATATGTACATTGTAATCCCTAGAGTGACTGAACATTGAACTCACCTCTCCTGCTCACAGTTTAACCTCCTCTCCACTTTCACTGTGATACTCGGCCACATATAGACTCTTATCAATACTGCTGGGAATGGGCTTGATTTCGGTACCCAGCTGTTCTTCAATACCTTTCAGGTTGAAGCGGTCATCGTAAGTGATCAAGTTAATGGCGAGACCCAAGTGTCCAAATCGGCCTGTGTGGGGGGAAGGCCAATGTCATTTAACACTGCTACCCTTTCAAACGCCCGATTGCCAAACAGTGATATTACCAATGCAACATTACTTGATCTCAGAGCAGGAATCAAACAAAACCCTACTCACCAGATCTGCCAATACGATGGAGGTACGTCTCCCCAAGTTTGGGGAAATCAAAGTTGATCACCACATTCACAGCTTGTATATCAATTCCTCTTGTGAAGAGATCTAAACAGAGAAAAGAGAAAGCAAGTTCTAGTTTAATTAGGGATGTAACAACTCACTCAACTCAAGATACGATTCGGTCCTCACACGATTTTAACAAAATGAGATTCAAGAAATTCTAAATGAAATTAAAACGGCAGACGAGCTGAATGAATATGCAAATTCACTATGACAGCAAATGCCGCAATATAGCATGTGCTTGGTTACCACTGCACTTATGATGCAATATTTTTCTTTAAATATATATTATAAAAAGGCAAGATGAAAAGAAAATACCATCACAACTTTTCTGAAGACAGTCAGTTCCCCTCAGAGTTACATTCATATAAACTCCCACCTGTATCACAATTTGTTTAACATCTCAACCGACTTGAATGTCACATATTTGTATTGATTTTCAACTGGCTCAGGTTGTGCCATTACATCCCCAGGTTTAATACCAACTTTGATTTATGGTGTCTATCGTAAATAAGTCAACACAGTGTGTCTTACAGATATGAACAAGTTAAATTTAAGACTCAAGACCTTTTTAATACCACCTTACGTGAAATTTAAGACCAAACCTGTGACGGAAACACATATATTACATACATAAGTAATATTTGTGACCCTGGACCACAAAACCAGTCCTAAGGGTATATTTTTTTTTACATTGAGAGGTGAATAAATAAGCTTTCCATTGATGTATGGTTTGTTAGGATAGGACCATATTTGGCAGAGATACAACTATTTGAAAATCTGAGGGTGCAAAAAAAAATCTAAATACTGAGAAAATCGTCTTTAAAGTTCTCCAAATGAAGTTCTTAGCAGTGCATATTACGAATCAAAAATTAAGTTGATTTACGGTAGGAAATTTACAAAATATGTTCATGAAACATGATCTTTACTTAATATCCTAATGATTTTTGGCATAAAAGAAAAATCAGATAAAATTGACCCATACAATGATTTTTTGGCTGTTGCTAAAAATATACCCAAGCGACTTAAGACTGGTTTTGTGGTCCAGGGGCACATTTAGGGTGCTTTCACACTTGGTTCGATTGCTTGGTCTGAACCAGAGTTCGATTGCTCCCCCCTCCCCCGCTGGACTGTGTTCACATTATATTATTTGGGTCCGAACCGCGGTTCGTTTACGTCATCAAGCCAGCAGCTGTTTACCCCATTGCTTAGTAACGAAGGCGCAGGAGAAGACGGCAAAATGCATAGCATTGCTCTCTTCGATTTTTTATTTATGCTTTTGAACCATTGGTTTTTTTCCAAAGCTTCAGTACTTAACGGCACTTACGTCTGCATCAGATAAAATTATTGACCCATACAATGATTTTTTGGCTGTTGCTAAAAATATACCCAAGCGACTTAAGACTGGTTTTGTGGTCCAGGGGCACATTTAGGGTGCTTTCACACTTGGTTCGATTGCTTGGTCTGAACCAGAGTTCGATTGCTCCCCCCTCCCCCGCTGGACTGTGTTCACATTATATTATTTGGGTCCGAACCGCGGTTCGTTTACGTCATCAAGCCAGCAGCTGTTTACCCCATTGCTTAGTAACGAAGGCGCAGGAGAAGACGGCAAAATGCGTAGCATTGCTCTCTTCGATTTTTTTATTTATGCTTTTGAACCATTGGTTTTGTTTCCAAAGCTTCAGTACTTAACGGCACTTACGTCTGCCTTACTGCAAATGCTCTAAAGAACTCTGAAGGTGAACAGAAATGAGATATACAGCTCTCTGCTTGCAGCGCGTCAGTCATGCTCGACAGGAAAGTGAAACACATTTTTAATCAAATACGTCATTAATATCGGTTCACTTCCGTGAGTTGGTACGATTGCGTTCACATCAGCAGCGAACCATACCAGAGTTCACTTGAACCGTACCCCAGACCACCCCTTTTTAAGCGGACTCTGGTACGGTTCACGAGTGCGCACCAAAAGTGCTAGTGTGAAAGCACCCTTAATGTGTTTAATGTAAAAAGAAAACAAAATATCGCTGTCAAAAGTGCCGTTTATTACAATATACAGTGAACTTTTCAAATCAGCAGATAATATCCCCACAAAAGCGCCGCATCACAGATTTTTGATGGTGTAAATTATTTATTCTGAAGCAATATTTTCAGTGTTCTATCAGCTTTTACATGCTTATATCGGCACATTTTTAATATTTACCTTTATAAAGGCCCATTTATTTGCATCATCTTTCATGTCAAATTCTTACAATTGATCAAAAAATTCAATATACATTACCAAATCAAATTAAACAATTTGCACTGAAAAATCACAACTGCAGTAAATAATGTTATAAGATTAATGTTTTAAATAAAATTGAATATACAAATAAGAAATATTGGGGAAAAATGCATACTTTTAAATTAACTAAACCGCCAGTAGGTGGAGGTAAATCACTTATTCATTCAACAGATTCCTTCAAAACACTGAATCATTCAGTAACAAAACCGCGGAGTGTTGCTTGGAGAATGTGCAATACTTCAGTTCAGATCTTTGTTTGGAACTACTTTCATTGGTGAAATAGAAAAAAAATAAAACGGTCAATATAGTGTCTAAATGTAAGTAACTACACTTAACTACTTGTTTGTTGAACTAAAATCAACGTAATATTTCCAATCGTGAAAATATTCAGCAAAATAGCCCCCTTGTCATGCCATGTTATTTAACTGTATCGTGTTATAAATAAACATTTTGAATTTTTACCTCAGTATGTTTGTTCTGTGAGTTTCTTTGTGCCGTTATGCTCATTTGATTTGATTTCTCCATGAAAGTCTCTCACAGCGCGACATTAATACCAGAAATACACTATCCATTAACAATCACTGTTTAACTTGCATTAACCCATTTAAAGTAGCCTGGAGGCTGGTCAGCTAGCTAGTTCGACCTGTATTCCAACAGATTTTAAACACTCACTATGTCCGTCAGACTGGAGAAATATTTGTGGTAATGTGACCAAAAATATTTAAGACCCACTGAATCTAAATTTAAGACATTAAGACTTTAAGGACCCACGGCCACCTTGAAACTAGTGGTCGACCGATATTGGTTTTTTGACAGTCGATGCCGATATCTTGTAAAGCATGGTGGCCGATATAATTTTATTTATTTTAATTTAAGAAATTTTAAATCATTTGAAAATTGATTAAAAAATAAGTGTTAAATAAACACTTACTTTAGATGAAAAGTATTTTTTACAAATAAATAAATATTTAATAAAAAATATAATTAAAAAGGAAGTAAACACCGTAACCAACAGGGCACTCAGTATTCTGGAAAGTTTGTGCGCATTAAATTTTTCTCAAATAAAGTTAACGTAACACTCATTTTGCATACAGCACAGTGAAAATGACATGAATATGACAGTGGCCAAATGCATAAAGCGCAGCATAATTTGAAATCACAAATTTAATGCTTAAAGCACTCAATTTGCATGGATCGAAAGTCATGCAGGTCACATGCACACTTCATTTACATACAGCACACAGTGAAAATGACATGAATATGACAGTAGGCAAATACATAAAGCACAGCATAATTCAAATTTAAGGTTTAAAGCATTCAATTTGCACGGACCGAAAGTCACGCAGAGAGCACGCGATCATGCAGGTCACATGCACACTTCACTAGATCTCACAACTGGATTCGACTAAGTTTGCAAGGTTTGCGAAATTACATTTTCATAAATTCAAATATTTGTTTAAATGTAAATGTGTATTTGTTGAATGCTCACGGCAAACGAGAAAGTATTATAATGTTTGCCTTTTTACTACTAATAATATACAGTGGGGCAAAAAAGTATTTAGTCAGCCACCAATTGTGCAAGTTCTCCCACTTAAAAAGATGAGAGAGGCCTGTAATTTTCATCAG
>NW_015506980.1:83343-90433 GCF_001515645.1 Sinocyclocheilus grahami
AATTTTGTTATTGACCAAATACTTATTTTCCACCATAATTTGCAAATAAATTCTTAAAAAATCCTACAATGTGATTTTCTGGATTTTTTTTTCTAATTTTGTCTCTCATAGTTGAGGTATACCTATGATGAAAATTACAGGCCTCTCTCATCTTTTTAAGTGGGAGAACTTGCACAATTGGTGGCTGACTAAATACTTTTTTCCTCACTGTAAAAGCAATCGTTATAATACTTTTTGTATACATTTTAATTCCTTTGTTTAACAGTTCTTTCTGATTATTAGACAGACTTCTATCCGTATTAGACAGACCTGTTAATGATGAAAAGAGGGAGAATGTGAGCACTGTGTGCCCAGGCGCTGCCGCTGTCAGCGCTGCCGCTGTCAGCGCAGTCAACATAAAAGTCTTGTACGCGTCGGCCAAACAGAAAAACTTATCAGCCGATGCCGATATTTGAAAAATGCCAAATATAGGCCGATATATCGGTCGAAAACTACTTGAAACATCCAGATTTTCCAATTGTACTTACCAGTGCAGACGAGATTTCGACATAAGCCATTTCTGAAATCGTGGAACACACGGTTTCTGTGTTCCTATAAAAAAAAAAAAAAGTAAACTTGTATTAGCATAGCATTAACCAAGACGCAGAATTCAGTAATTAAAATTACAAATCCTGTACATCCTTCACAATTCATTAAATAAACACTTGCTCCATTTCAAAACTCTGCCAACAGCAGTGTGGTAACACCACACGCCCTCTCTATTCCCACCTGTCTCATCTTGGCGTGAATGTAGAAACAGGAGTATCCAAGCTGAGAGATCTTCTTTGCCAGGAGCTCCACTCGCTGTGATGAATTGCAGAAGATTATAGACTGATTGATCTGGAGCTGAAAAACAAAAACAAACATTAAATAAGATGTCTGCAACAGTCAGGAGGACAGCAATGCTAATTTTCAAATCTTAGTCAGATAAAATGTGGGATGCACAAGGATCAGAAGATTGTTACCCTGGAGAACAGAGTATTAAGGCAATGGACTTTCTGCCTTTCGGTTACATAGGCGTAATACTGAGTAACCCCCTTCAGGGTCAGCTCATCCATCAGGTTTATCTCATAGGGCTTCTGCAGATGGGTGTTCTGTTTACAAAAATAGAGCATAAATTAATACTTTCTGAACCACAATGATAGCCTTTTGAACACAATTGCATACAATGATTATTATATTATTAGGCTTTAAAATGCAACAAACATACAATTAAAGTACAGATCAGTGTTTTCTGCAATATTAGGCAGCAAAAGCAACATGCCATTCTATTGCATACGCTGCATGCTCGCATGAATAAACACAGTGAGGCCACAAGGGCTGGGCATTTAATCATATTTGATAAAATCTGATTTTGGCTTTCTATTATGAAGAAAAATCGCAATGATGCTTTGGTTTCGTCTTGTTACAAATAATTAATTCAGTTCAAAGTTCAACACATTTCCGAAGTACAGGTGCACCTCAATAAATTAGAACGTCATGGAAAAGTTCATTTCAGTAATTCAACTCAAATTGTGAAACTCGTGTATTAAATTAATTCAATGCACACAGACTAAAGTAGTTTAAGTCTTTGGTTCTTTTAATTGTGATGATTTTGGCTCACATTTAACAAAAACCCACCAAGTCACTAGCTCCTTTTGCTTTAATTACTGCCTCAATTTGGCATGGAGGTGATCAGTTTGTGGCACTGCTGAGGTGGTATGGAAGCCCAGGTTTCTTTGACAGTGGCCTTCAGCTCATCTGCATTTTTTTGGTCTCTTGTTTCTCATTTTCCTCTTGACAATAGCCCATAGATTCTCGATGGTGTTCAGGTCTGGTGAGTTTGCTGGCCAGTCAAGCACACCAACACCATGGTCATTTAACCAACTTTTGGTGCTTTTGGCTGTGTGGGCAGGTGCCACATCCTGCTGGAAAATGAAATCAGCATCTTCAAAAAGCTGATCAGCAGAAGGAAGCATGAAGTGCTCCAAAATTTCTTGGTAAACGGGTGCAGTGACGTTGGTTTTCAAGAAACACAATGGACCAACACCAGCAGATGACATTGCCCCCCAAATCGTCACAGACTGTGGAAATATAACACTGGACTTCAAGCAACTTGGGCTATGAGCTTCTCTACCCTTCTTCCAGACACTAGGACCTTGGTTTCCAAATGAAACAAAACTTGCTCTCATCTGAAAAAAGGATTTTGGACAACTGGGCAACAGTCCAGTTCTTCTTCTCCTTAGCCCAGGTAAGACGCCTCTGACGTTGTCTGTGGTTCAGGAGTGGCTTAACAAGAGGAATACGACAACTGTAGCCAAATTCCTTGACACGTCTGTGTGTGGTGGCTCTTGATGCCTTGACCCCAGCCTCAGTCAATTCCTTGTGAAGTTCACTCAAATTCTTGAATCGATTTTGCTTGACAATCCTCATAAGGCTGCGGTTCTCTCGGTTGGTTGTGCATCTTTTTCTTCCACACTTTTTCCTTCCACTCAACTTTCTGTTAACATGCTTGGATACAGCACTCTGTGAACAGCCAGCTTCTTTGGCAATGAATGTTTGTGGCTTACCCTCCTTGTGAAGGGTGTCAAATATTGTCTTCTGGACAATGACACGTCTGTGTGTGGCGGCTCTTGATGCCTTGACCCCAGCCCATTGCTTGTGAAGTTCACTCAAATTCTTGAATCGATTTTGCTTGACAATCCTCTGCGGTTCTCTCGGTTGGTTGTGCATATTTTTCCTTCCTTAACTTTCTGTTAACATGCTTGGATACAGCACTTGAACAGCCAGCTTCTTTGGCAATGAATGTTTGTGGCTTACCCTCCTCCTTGTGAAGGGTGTAAATGATTGTCTTCTGGACAACTGTCAGATCAGCAGTCTTCCCCATGATTGTGTAGCCTAGTGAACAAACTGAGAGATCATTTTGAGGGCTCAGGAAACCTTTGCAGGTGTTTTGAGTTGATTGGCATGTCACCATATTCTAATTTGTTGAGATAGTGAATTGGTGGGTTTTTGTTAAATGTGAGCCAAAATCACCACAATTAAAAGAACCAAAAGACTTAAACTACTTCAGTCTGTGTGCATTGAATTTATTTAATACACAAGTTTCACAATTTGAGTTGAATTACTGAAATGAATGAACTTTTCCACAACATTCTAATTTATTGAGATTCACCTGTAAATTACTAACCATGTTCTAAAATCTTGATCAAAATACTAGTGATTGATTTTTGCCAAAATCAAGCAGCCATGACTCATGAACCGCAAATCAAACCTTCACGTGTTAACAGTTACCATAAGTTGGTAACTAGTTAGCGGCGTGCTTACAGTGGTTTTAAAATGTAAAAATGCATACTTTAACAACTAAAATCTATTTTTTTAA
Source organism: Sinocyclocheilus grahami (assembly GCF_001515645.1). Lineage (NCBI taxonomy): Eukaryota > Metazoa > Chordata > Actinopteri > Cypriniformes > Cyprinidae > Sinocyclocheilus > Sinocyclocheilus grahami. The sequence continues at coordinate 86,744 of NW_015506980.1, forward strand.
AAATACTTTGCTTTTATAGAATTTTGTTTGGAAATCAGTGGGCTTACCATGAACTTCTGCACACTCAGTGGGAAGGTGGCAGAATACAGCAAAATTTGCCTTTGTTTGGCCAAACAGTTCAGAAGCTCCTCCATCATCTGTACAAAGTCCTGTGACAGGAGCTTATCTGCCTACTCGGTAACATTGGCAGAACATACAAGAGATACGAGTATTACTCTATGGCAGTTAACTCCGTAATTAGCCTAACAACAAGATAAAGCTCTCATTCTCATACCTCATCCAACACGATCATCTGAACTTGATTGACTTTGGCCACTCCCTTTTTGATGAGGTCTAAGATTCTTCCTGGAGTGGCAATGACAACATGCACTACAGAGGGAAAAGTTAAATCCAGTGTTTACGGAAGGGTATATGTAAAGTAGTTCAAAAAACATTTCCCACCAGATTATGAACACTTGCCTGTTTCATCAAGTCTCATGATGTCATCACGAAGGTTGGTTCCACCTGTTGTTGCCATGACCTTGACCCCGCCCATGTGTTTGCTGACCTGAATACATATCTGGCTCACCTGTAGAGCCAGTTCTCTAGTGGGCACAACAACCACCGCTGCAGAAAGTATTTAAAGCTTGAAGTCACTTAAAAGCAATAGAGAAATCATGTATAAAGCCTATCAACATGAAACCTAACAACTTCTTGTAAATGTGCCAAAACCAAGATAGTCAAAGACCTTGTATGCTATCTTTCTTCAGGTCAATGCGTTCAAGTAAGGGAATGAGGTAGGCGCCACTTTTTCCTGTGCCGTTCTTGGCTCTGGCCAGAATGTCCCTCCCAGACAACGCAATGGGAATGCTCTCCTCCTGCAGGTATGAGTGAGAACACGGTAATGAGCAGATGGGTCCGGTTAAACAAGCTTCTCTTGTCTTACAGAGGATGGAAACTGTATGGTCACTGACAGACAAAAAGTTTAAGAAGCCTCAATAGTCTGAAGCCAGTTTCTGTAAGTGACATTATCATTCAGTTAAAGTGAAAGTTTAAACAAATATATAAATTCATAGACATCGATTGCTATTAACGAGACTAATTAAATATTAAGTCTGCATGTTCTGCACATCGGTGTGAATGACTGGCGCGGTTTCATCTACTACACATGCTCAAGCATGCATTAACACTCGTTAATAAATAATAATAAAAACCTGTTTTCATTTTAACAGTAAACCTTGTGTGTAACACCTTGTAAAATTCAATAGAATTGCTCATGATTTACGCATTTATTTGATTACCACCACTTTAAATAAATGTATATGTAAATTTACATTTGCATCATAGATACAGAAAAAAAACATGCGTATTGATTACTAAAATTTAAGTTAACCATTAATGAAATCCTGAAAAATGTAAACAATTTAGGAAAACATTAAGTGATTTCATAGAGCCCTACACATGGCATTTGTGCTTGTGACTGGCTCTAAAAAAAAAAAAAAAAAAAAAAAAATTAATTAATTATAAACCTTGTGTGTAACACCTTGTAAAATTCAATAGAATTGCTCATGATTTACGCATTTATTTGATTACCACCACTTTAAATAAATGTATATGTAAATTTACATTTGCATCATAGATACAGAAAAAAAACATGCGTATTGATTACTAAAATTTAAGTTAACCATTAATGAAATCCTGAAAAATGTAAACAAAATTTAGGAAAACATTAAGTGATTTCATAGAGCCCTACACATGGCATTTGTGCTTGTGACTGGCTCAAAAAAAAAAAAAAAAAAAAAAAAAAAAAAAAAAAAGTTAGATTGATTAGTACAGATATCAGATCTCTTAAGCCAAGAGAGTGATTTATATCTGAAATATTTGCCATCCAATGTCCATTTTTCTCCTGCCTTTTACCTGTATGGGTGACGGTTTCTCCCAGCCCATTTCAAAGATGCCCATAAGCAGCTCCCGTTTCAGGCAATAATCCTCAAACTCGTTTCCCTTGGTTGCCGTCACATCCTGTAAATTTCACGACCACAAGCAGGACATTAGAGAATGATTCCGGTTCGGAGGATACTTTAAGAGACATACAAATATATACACGTGTTAGAGATGGACTTACTGAAGTTCTCATGCGCAAATCCTTTGGAGGAAGCTTTAGATTCTTCTTCCAGTCATCCCCAGGCCTTTAAAGGTTTAAAAACTACATCAAATCCCAATCACCACCATAGTAAATCAGCACTCACAGCATCATTTGCACTTCCCTCAAGGACTTACTTGATGATAGTGTTGGCTGTGGGTGCAGGCTGGGAGTCGCCGTTGTTGACTGTGCTGGAGGGTTTGACCTGGGCTGGCAGCGTTGTTTGGGACCCCCCTCCACCTCCTCCAGGACCACCTGCTGGCTTCACAGAGCCTCGCATTTGGCCATTTTGATTCGACAGTCCCAGAATCACTGGATTTTCCATTCTGGCTGTACTCATGACTTAAATATTCTCTCCTCCAAACAGTGAGTGTAAATAAACAACAGTGGAGATAATACTTTATCTTAATGGGCTTGCAAAACAATTTGCAAGTTGTACTTCCCACAGCTTTCTCAGTGTCCAAACCACGAAAAAAAGAAAAGGAGACAAAAAAAAAAAAAGAAATGTTAAAGTGATATTTTATAACCAGTTCCTTGTTCCTCAAGATGCAAGTCTCTTGTGGAACATCTCAATGTCAATGTCACTCAAGCAACAGGTCACGGATATAATAAGCAGAAGATTAGCTTCAGTTATCCTTCCATGAAAGAGTGAATCCCTCCTCTGCAAAAGGAATGTTTTACAGACCAGGAGCCATGAAGCCAGTGATCTTTTCAATCATTCTGTCCATTCCTTTCTCTCCAATTAGTCAGCATCAATGATTTCAAAGGTTTCCCACCTGTGTGAGAGAAAGACCATCATAAAGCACAAAATATGAAATGCCAAACAAAACCACCACTCACAATTTTAGATATTGTGAATTAGATACTAGTTTTAAAATTGAATCAATTAGAATTGATACCAGTTATGTAGGGCAGGGTTTTCACTACTTTTACAGAGCCAGGGACTCTGCATCCAGACTTTCAGACAATCCAAGGACCGCCAATATTAATATAATTGGTTAACAGGTCATAACATTTCGTAACATTAGTGAACCACACTAGTTAAAGGGGTCATATGATGCGATTTCAATTTTTCCTTTCTCTTTGGTGTGTTACAAGCTCTTGGTGCATAAAGACCTGTAAAGTTGCAAAGACTAAAGTCTCAAATCCAAAGAGATATTCTTTATAAAAGTTAAGAGTAAACCACGCCTACCTAAAACGGCTCTTTCTAACACCCACCCAAATGTTCATGCAAAGAAAGGCGGCGTAACTTATTCTCGCTGAAGTATTGTTGTTGCCGCCGCCATGTCGTGAAGGCGCTGTGCGTTTCGTTGTGAAAGCGAAACTTTGTTTGGCCTTCCAAAAGAGGACGTCCGCTTCGGAGTCCAGCCCGGGGTCGTCACATGTGGTTGCCGCAAGCCCGCGACGTCCTCAAGCCCGCCCACCTCCGCTCACTCAAGCCCTCCCGCCGCCGCTCACTCAAGCCCGCTGTGTTTTGTTGCGAAAGCAAAACTACTTTGTTTGGCCTTCCAAAAGAGGACACGACTAGAAATCAGTGGTTAAGTTGTATTTACAACACTGTTCCAGAA
>NW_015506980.1:90756-95451 GCF_001515645.1 Sinocyclocheilus grahami
TGTTTTGTTGCGAAAACAAAACTACTTTGTTTGGCCTTCCAAAAGAGGACACGACTAGAAATCAGTGGTTAAGTTGTATTTACAACACTGTTCCAGAACAGTTCAACCCAAATATTCAAATGTGTGCGCGCAACATCCTGGTCGAGTAGACTACAGTGCCGGCTGTTCTGACTCACAGACTGCAAATACGTTTTTTTATATTTAAAGAATTTGCCCCTGCCAATTCAAAAGGGAGTTTTGAGCAGTGTAGAGTAGCGCTTGTTGTTTGTCATTTCTCCGATCACAAATGCAGACATGGTTTTATTTATATGCGGCACAATGCAATACAACGCGTAAAAAGACAGTACAAGTCATTAGCACACCTTGCTATTCAGACCGATGAGCTTTGTAAAAATCGACGCGTTTCAGAAAGGCGGGGCATAGAGGAGAAACATTAATGTACAGTATGTGGAAAACAATGTGTTTTTTTACCTTAAACTGCATAAACACATTTCATTACACCAAATAAATGTTCTTTTTAGCAACATCATATGACCTCTTTAAGATGAACTAACAATGAAAAAAATGCTTCTAAAACATTTAGTAATTTGTTAATTTCAGCATTTCCCAATACATTAAAATAATAAATTTTGTTTGTTAGTTAATGAAACTAAGATAACTTGATCTTAACAAATGAACAGTTGTGTTTTTATTAACTAGCATTATAGATTAATAAATATTTTAACAAATGTCAATGTTTCCCCTAGGTTTACGTTTTTTTTTTTCTGGACTCCTTTTTAATGGTTAAATTAGATTGTATTAAATCAAAAAGCATGTCTAATTAAAATCATGAAATTTAATCAATTTAACAAAAGTTGAACAAATTACATATTTAGGGCCCTATGAAATGGTTTTCTTTTTTCCAACCTTAGGTTTTATTGTTACCAAATTTTGATTTAGCATGTCTAATTATTTGCAAAGCATAAATTTTCATTTATTCTTACAATAGCCTTATTATTTTTTGCTCAGAAATTCGGTGATATGCATTTACATTTTTTTAAGGCATAAAATCTTCATTTATCTTTTAAGTAATGAGAATTAAACTTTAATTTTTTGGAAAATATTACATTTAATATTACAATTACAACATTGAAGAAATATTGTATGATTATTCCTTAAAAATAAGGTTTTAATTTTAGTAGTAGTAGCAGCCTATTACGTACATTCTACTGAACAATAGTAATACATTTATGCCGCAATGCCTTCAAGTTAAACAACTTATTTTGATGGGTTGCCGTGAATACCTTTACATTTCTGTATGTATATGATATGAGGATAGTTTTACTCAAATTAAACGGTCAAATGCTCATGAAGTTACTCTCAGAGCAGTTCTAAAGATGTTGTTCATGTATTTATGTCCTCGTTAGTGAGACGGCAGACTAAATCAGCTTGCAGCTAAAATCACTGCAAGCGTCACGCGCACTTCAGTACGAGTGGTAAACAAAACCACACATCTGCGCCATTCATTAACACGGAGACACGCAGAATTCATATTTAAATAGTAGTTTTGTGGCTTAATATTTACAAATACTAATGGGAGTGTGCTCACTTGTGCGCGCGCGCGCGAGAGAGAGAGAGAGAGAGAGAGAGAGAGATAGAGAGCGCACCGGGGCGGAACTCCAATGTGCGTTGATAGAGAGTGCGACCATAACGTAGAGACCGAAATGACAAGCCGTCGTGTAACTAAGATAAATAACATAAGGCTATTTAGTTTGTTTAATAAAAGAACAAGGTATAGACCTGTTCTATTGGAAAGGTAACTTTAAAATGACTTCTGTTTTGATCTGGCACTATAGAGAAAATATAAATTAAATTAACTTGACCAAGGGGGGGGGGGGGGGGGGGGGGGGCCCCCCTCAGAAATTGGAGGGGGGACGCGCTATAGAGAAAATATAATTAAATAAAATTCACTTGACCTTCAGGGGGGGGGGGGGGGGGTGCGGGCTGCCCCCCTAATATAATGGCAGGGGAAACATTGAATGTATTGCTAATTGTTAGTTAATGCATTGACTAATATTAAAATAATTGTAGCACTTTACAATTAACAGTTATTTTTTCAACCTTTCAAAATCATTACCAGATCATTCTTGCAACCACATTTACAAAAAAATCTTTAAATTTATAATAAAATATTCTAGATCAGGGTTTCTTCAGGATTTTAAAGCTCAAACTTAAGATTTTAAGACCTTTAAAGACCCGCACAAATAAATGTAATACCATATGAGCGGGGTATGGCAATGCCTATAGTTAGGGCTGGAGCAGAATATTCGATTTTCAATTTTGAGATTTGAATATTATTTTTTCCCGAACACCTGGCATCCCCCACGAAACGGTTCTCATTCGCGCTTGAATACGAATCGGCCATGAGTGAATGTCATGAACATCATGATTCAGCTCATCTGGAAGAGAAGACAAAAATGCCGAATACCTCAGCTGTGTGGGAGTACTTTAAATTGAGTGAGGAGAGGACAAGACAAAGGCAGTGTGCCAAATATGCGATTTGAAACTGGCCTACCACAACAGCACATCAAGTTTGAAAAATCTGTAAAAGTTCTGCAAGTAGTAGCCTATAGTATATTGATGGTGTAAAAAACAAGTTGCTTTTATCCGCCATGTTAATCAGTAATTTTACACATGATAAAAACGTGCACTTAACTTTCTTGGAAAATACATGCGAATACGGCAGTCATAAAAAAAAAACGTACAGTAGCCCAGCCTAATAATAATAATTTGTCTATATTAAAAGTATTTCTCTTAACAGACCGTTGTGTTTTGGATCACTAGTGCAGTGTCTGTTCTCGGCGCATATAAGCCCTGCCCACGTGAGGCACACCGCTTCTGGCTCGCGCTGTTCTGTAGTTTATTAAAAGTTTATTAATTCCGAATGTGTCGCATGTCCATATTGCACCAAAACACAACACTGCACTCTCTCGGGTCCGCAGCAACACACCTGTGAAGTTGATTGGATAAACTGTTCTCGACTAGGCTTGCCGCGATAGACGGTGCTGAAAGAGATACCGTTGTTAAAGCAGCACTATGTACCTTTTAGCGCTTTAGCGGTTAATAAACAGAATTGCACACATCCCGCGGAAGAACATTCCAACCGGAGCTACTTCTCCAAGTTTGTCTATGGCGATTCACGCAGGGATGCGTTACTCCGCAGCGGTGATGACCCGACCAGGCTACAATAGTCCAAATATAAGTACTTATTCGGAATAAGACAAAAAAGCCGTTTGGAAGATTAATTTATGATGTACTTGCTCATTATATACATTTTGCAAATTTTGAACAGAAAGTTACATCGTGCTGCTTTAAGCCACAACACCGGTTATGTCACTTGCGGCACCGACCCCCACCGTCGTTTAGATTTTTTTTATAGTAGGCCTAATAAAAATAATTTAATTCAGTAAAAAGAACAGACACTACAATTAAAAACTGAGCGCGGCTGCTCAATGCAGCATGCCGAACGACAGTCGCATCACAGATCAGATTTAATTTATCCAGTGAGGAGAGTGAGTCGAGCTGACTGACAAGAGTGGGGCGAGACAGACATGACGATGGCGGACGATTTAGTTTCGAAACGAAATGCAAAAGCGACTGTTTGGCAGTATTTTGGATTTTGAAAAGCCTGTTGACTTTTGCAGTTTATCTAAGGTGATTTTGCTTATAGCATGGTGCAGCCTATTTTTTAATTCGTTTTGTTAATAAAAGATCTGTTGTATATATAGGCTAAAGTGAGTTTGACGTTGTCTTTTGTTGCATTCAAGCGGAATTGCCGCCAATTCAAAAATGAAAGTTAAAGTAAAATGCGCACAGCGCTTTTAAACTATTTAAAAGCAAAGGAAAATGAGCAAAAGAGGGAAAAATTAACAAACTAAAAATGAACAATTGCTTTACGCCAAGTTGCCGCTATTTGAAAGGGAAAGTAAAATGTGCACGCCGCTTTTACAAGCTATTTAAAAATCGAAGGAAAGCAAGGAAAAGAGGGAACACCCCTGCCCTCACAGTGATACTGGTATTATCACACGTCGATTAACCGGTGGGAAAATTTCCTCACCATCACAACCCTATTCTCGACATAATAAAAATGCAAACAGACAGACATTCCTGCCTTTATTAGAGAGATGAATATGTTCTGCCCCCTCCCTCCGAAGATTCGGAGTTGATTACTACCGAAGCATCGAAGCTCAAAAAATGGTATTCGGACCAGCCCTACCTATAGTACCATATTGAACTGTAAAAAGCACAGTTTACAGTTCAGATACAAGTTTTCCCCAAAAAAAAAAGTTTTACAAATGATAAAAATTTACATTTCAGCCTTTAAAACATTTAAGAAAACGGATGAGTAAAAAGTATTAATTTAAAAAAAATGATGAATAAATTATATAAATTAAATTAGGGGTGTGCAATACTGACCAAAAAATATATATATTTTCTGGATATTTTCTAGGATTTTAATCGATAACGATAATGAGACGTTATTTCACCGAGTGTGTGTTTTTGTGCTGGTATTTTAAGGACTACCGTGGACAGCTGACTCCTGAATTTTTGATATTCTTAAAATTCTGCGTGGTCAGTTTCATGAGCATTTTTACCATCAAGTAATTTCTTCTAAAAGTGTGCATCATCTTTTGAGTCAAATTCTTGCATTTGGGC
>NW_015506980.1:96350-106131 GCF_001515645.1 Sinocyclocheilus grahami
ACATTTCTTTTCTGTTTATGAATCCAAGGCAAGATAAGTAGAGGAAAAATTATAAAATCAAAACAACAATCCAATTTTGTTTTGGGTTGTATAAATGTGCCTGTAAGTAATTGGGTTCAATTAAAAGTTTACTAACATGTGATGTATTTGATTATGTACACATTGTAGAAAATAGAAATGTAAAAAATAAGTATATTTCATTAACTGATATAATGTTAAAATACCAGCCTACTATAGTACTAAAGTAGTTTTATAGTACTAAGTACTAAAATCTTTTTTTGTACCTTACATACTGACCACCACCTAAAAGCAGAGGTGGAAATGAGAAAGTCCAGCCTGGTCTCATGTTTATACGTAGGTATTGTAGCGTCTGCGTAGGATCATGCTGGAGTGTTGGACTGTTTATGGCTTAAAAGACCCTTTTAGCCTTTTGACATTTGCATATAAATTACAGTTCTGGTCAGAGATGTTACTTGTATAGGGGTTGTAAATTGCCAAATGGTTCTTCGCCGTCAAAAAGATTAGAACCAGCCCCACGAGAATCCTGGAATCTTCTGATCAAAAACATTCCACAGAGAGCTGTGAATGGCCAAACGAACACGCACACACCCAAACTAACACACACACACACATACAGACATTTCTTTATTTTAGACTATAATTAATCAGTTATAATTGTATCTGGTATATGCATGTGGTGTGCACATTCCCTTTGTTAGATTAGATGAGTTACCACTCGTTATTTGTATTAGTTAAAGCCATAAAACACTTATATTCAGGTGTATGTGTGTATCTTTGGTTTAATCTATTCCAGATTATTGTTTCTTGGTATCAATGTCACCCGTTCTTCATTTCTCGGACAATGACGTATAGTATGTGATTGTGAAACGCATCATATGACTCGCACGATATTTTGGGTTAAAACTACGGATGTTCCAGACCGGCCATAAAGCATGCAAATGAGCCATAAAACAAGAGACAAAGACGATTCTCCCGCTCAAAATCCATGTCTCTCATTGGTCAGAACACACAGAATAGGAACTCTCAAAAACGATTAGCCCAAAATAACTTGTGCTCAGAAAACTTCTTCTTCGTTTGAGACAACACCTTTCAGGACTCTCAAGACCTTCCTCTTGAGTTTTATTTTCCGGCAGTTTTTACTTTCAAGTAACGTTAGTCGCTGTGGACTTCTTCTTCAGAGGAACCAGAAGTAAAAACTTCCAGCTGACTCCTCACGAACTCATCAAAAGAGCTCCGTTATCTACCGCATCCGGACTCTTTTTCAGCAATCGAAACCAATGCAAGTAACCGCTTCAAATTATTCAGATGCGTGTTTAAATCTCAGTCTCTTTTAAGGTGATTATTGGATTCTTTGATGATTTTCGGAGGTTGTGGTTAAGTGATGTGAAATACTGCCATTCTTTTCTATTCTCTATCTTTTCCTTACTTTGTTTCATTCTGTGTATATATGTTTTAGTTAGTTATATGTTAGATATAGTTTCATTTTATTAAATCCCTTATATTCACAACGAATTGTCTCTGTTTACTGTTCACAGTTCCAAGTCAATGAATGTTTGAACCTTTGCTACATTTGGCTAAGAATTACTGCTAGCACTGCACAAAGAAGGACAGTTTATTGTTCCGTGGCCAGAAAATAAATATTCCTTGAATTGATAAATGATTATATTGTCTGCTCGGTGGACGGACAGATCAAATAATTGTAATATTGATTCTGCTACAGTTAATTCGAAGATATAATCTAAATATTTATTATGAATCATAACCAGTTATAATTCGTCATAAATATTCCCCTTTTTAGAGCTAATAAATAATAATAAACGTTACAAGAGGGAACACCCCTGCCCTCACAGTGATACTGGTATTATCACACGTCGATTAACCGGTGGGAAAATTTCCTCACCATCACAACCCTATTCTCGACATAATAAAAATGCAAACAGACAGACATTCCTGCCTTTATTAGAGAGATGAATATGTTCAGCCCCCTCCCTCCGAAGATTCGGAGTTGATTACTACCGAAGCATCGAAGCTCAAAAAATGGTATTCGGACCAGCCCTACCTATAGTACCATATTGAACTGTAAAAAGCACAGTTTACAGTTCAGATACAAGTTTTCCCCAAAAAAAAAAGTTTTACAAATGATAAAAATTTACATTTCAGCCTTTAAAACATTTAAGAAAACGGATGAGTAAAAAGTATTAATTTAAAAAAAAAAGATGAATAAATTATATAAATTAAATTAGGGGTGTGCAATACTGACCAAAAAATATATATATTTTCTGGATATTTTCTAGGATTTTAATCGATAACGATAATGAGACGTTATTTCACCGAGTGTGTGTTTTTGTGCTGGTATTTTAAGGACTACCGTGGACAGCTGACTCCTGAATTTTTGATATTCTTACAATTCTGCGTGGTCAGTTTCATGAGCATTTTTACCATCAAGTAATTTCTTCTAAAAGTGTGCATCATCTTTTGAGTCAAATTCTTGCATTTGGGCTGTTACCAAACAAATGAAATCAGTACCAATATAACTCATCTTTGCAATGCAGAGAAAACACAGAAGCTGCTTCTGAATGGCATTTAGATGCATTTACACACTCTAAGCACCAAAGTCGTAAAATCGCGACAAGACGTCATACGTAATCAAATAGACTGTAGTTCCTAATATGGTGTAATCTCATTTGTATTCCCTACCACTAGATGGCAGACATGTAGTACTTCGATTCTAGACCAAAATTACGTCACGTTCCTATTCAAAGTGTGAGGAAATAGTGGAGCAAGTGAGCTATCGTGTCATTGATGCGTAAGCAGTTCAGTTCATAGCATGCGAGTAAATTGTGAGAGAAAAATCGCCAAATGGCTAATGAAAAGTTGTACAGTGAGGATGTGTTGCAAATGTTATTTGCCGATTCAGACTCTGAAGGGGAATTTGCCTTTTGGAAATGACGATCGGTCGTCTAATGATCACGCTTCTCCTGGTACATCTTTGCAGCGCAAAGGCGCCGCCGTGCAAGGCGAGAGAGTGTTCACGAAGCACAAACAAGTGATCATTTCGACCCTTTGCCCAACGGGGATGGGGGTGGCAGCGGTGAACGTGGTCATAGTGTCCATAGGAGAGCTGTTGCTAGAGGTAGAGGCAGCAGGGGTAGGACAAATAGGGTTGGAAGTAGCACTAGCTCTTTGGATCCAGTCAGAGCGCTCTGGATTCAATGCCCCAAAGAGGTGGGAGTGGTCGCGGTACACAGTGCAGTCAGTGTGGGGTAGGTCTCTGCGCTGTGCTATGCAATGAAAGGTAACATACTCTCAAGAACTATAAACTGTCACCTAGATACCTGATTGGGCAGATAGCTGGTCAACGGATTAAAAAAAAAAATAGGCACATGCATTTTACTATGGCACAGTAATAATTTACTACTTTCTCCTGTTTTACTGTTGATTTCCTCTTTTCCTGATCATTTGGAATGAGGATAAAAAGACAAAAAAAAAAACATGCAAATAAGTTCAAACATCCATTCAATATCTATTATTTCCTGAATATTACTGATGAACTGATCAAAAAGTAGGCTACTGTTTACATGCGTTTTACTTCTATATAGTATAGTAATAATTTAGTACTTCTGTTTTATTGTTGGTTTCCTCTTTTCTGATCATTTGGAATGAGGATAAAAAAATAAAACATCCAAATAAGTTCAAACATCAATTCGATATATACTATTTCCTGAATATTATGACCGCCCCCTAATGATGTCATAATATGCCAATTAGACGAGTATATTTACACCCCACAAACCTACGGACATGCCCAACATTTTTCTAATTTACAGTAGATCTCTATCTTTAAGCCCTTTCAAGCCACAAGCTTTTGAAATCTTGATGTCAAAATTCAGCATTTCTCCAAAAATCCCTAGCGCCTAAAAGGTTAATGCAGCTCAGAGGGACATAGAATATTTTAACCTGCAGTTACAAATGCATAAATAAGGTTTTGATATTTTAAACAAAACATTCAAAACTGATGTTTGAAATTATAAAAAAAAAAATTTAGATACTTTAAATGTGAAGTTAAAACCGCCAGCAGGTGGCAGCAAGTCACAGTTAATAAGCAAGTCATTGCGATTGAATAGAATCATTTAAACGGTTGATTCATTCCGGAACAAAACACCGTCATGTTGCTCAGAGATGCAAAACAGTGCTGTGGCTTTGTTTGTAATGATTTTTGTTGGCAAAACAGAACAAAAGCAGGCAATATGGTGTCTAAAATGCAAGTCTCTTAATATTAACTTCTTGTTTATTGAACTGTTGCATAAAATCAATAACACATTTTTAATCATGCTGACTTTGAGGGGGGAAAAAAAGGCAATCTTCGTGTGATATTAACTACATGAAATTATATAAATATTAGGGATGCTCTGATCAGGATTTTTGCAGCCGATACTGATTACCGATTTCTTGTCATGGTGATCGGTCGATACCGATTCTGATGCTTCAAGCTTTATATAGACCGTTTCATCAGGCGCACGCGCCTGGCCCGAAGTTAACTTCCGCTCTGTTTGTTTATCAGTCTGGCTATGGCGACGGCTACAAACACAGTTAAAATTAAGGTGGTGAGTAGACCGAAGTTGGGCTCAGGTGGTTGTGCCATTTATTTGTGGCGCTCGCCACAATATATCTCCGGTCGATCGGAGTATCCCTAATAAATATACATTTTCTGCCCCCATATCTTGAATCATGTGATAATTCTAAATGCATTTTAATAGACTGATTCATGCAGTGAAAGAAGGCATTCTAAATGCGTACGTGCATTACTTTAACCTATGTTAACTCATCAGGTAATGTATGTATGCACTCAGTAGGTGTGTTTTGTTTGCTTTTCACAATATACTTGATCATGTCAAATCGCACAGTTAACTTTTTACGATTTTAGCACAGACCATATCGCCCACTCCTATTAAGATTTTTATAATATATTGTTTTCTTATCGATCCACCAGCTCACATTTAAAGCTCTGCGTGTCTGCATTGTAAAAACATGGGTGGATTTTCGCATTTGTCTGAACTCCGATCAAAACAAGTTTTATTGAAATTGCACATTCATTCTCTGTCAGCAGGTGGCGCGTTTGGGAGAAATATAACCGTTTCCCCGATAACGGCAGAACAAAGCAGTGCAGCACCGGACTTTGAACGTGCAGCGCTCATGTTTCAAAGCCTTTTGAAGTTTAATCGTCACATTGAGCCATAATCGCAATTCTGGTCTTTCCGTCCCCAAATTTAAGACCTCTTGAAATCACAATTAAGACTTTCTTGTACAATTTAAGACTTTAAGGCCTTAAATTTGATACAACTAAATTGAAAGACTTTAAGATCCCACGGAGACCCTGCTAGATTTTGATAGAATATAAAATATCCCCCACACAGCGCAAATTATACATATTATGTCAGAGTACATAAATTATTTAAAACATGGCAAACTAGACACAATTGCGGATTATAAAACTTGTTTTATAAAATATTTACTTGATTCACAAATCACAATTTTAACGGGATTTTTGACAGTCCTGTTGGTAAATTTTGAAAGTGACGAGTAGGGCTGGGCAAAAAAAAAAAAAAAAAAGATTTTTCGATTAATCGTTTTTTTAAAATGAAATCCTTCGATATCGATTCTCAAAAGCCGCAAATTGATCTTTTCCGGGATTTAATTCAGCACATTTAAAACAAGATCTGATTAACTTGAATCTTATCATTAGTCTTCTCCACTAGATGTCACCTTTATTTACCTTGCACGATGTTACAACAGAAAGCCTGTCATTCATTCAGCACTTATCATGGCCATACGCATGATTCGCAATGCTCAGGTGAAATGCTATAAATCTGCGGAAGCATTTGATATCACGCATAAGGTGCCATGATTTCCGCAATGAATGAATGGCGCGGCGCACTGTTTTGTTTACACATACTAAAGTGCGGATGACGCTTGCGGAGTTATCAGCTTCTGCCGTCTCACTATATGATATGAACACGAATGTCATCTCCAGCTGCTCTGAGAGTCACTTCATTAGCATTTTATCGTTTCATTTGAGAAAACTACCGTCATATCACATACACAGCAGCAGCAAGTTCTTCAAAGCAACACGTCAAAATAAAAGTTTAGTTTAACGTTAAACTGTCAGAATACATTACTATTTAGCAGTCTGAAGATATTAATATTGGTTAATATTAGCTGTCAATCACCCAGTCACTGCTTTCCGCTGTCAGGTGACAGGGAGCTAACTACCGCGGGGAACGTAAAGGGCTGAAGAAGAGAGAAAATAAAAAAAAAAGAAACACTGACAGATTTATTTTGTGAACCACCTAAAGTTACAAATAATGGTGCTGGTGATCGCGATCATGTGGTGAATGTTGATCCACCAGCCGAATAGAAGGCGTACAGGTTTCGGAGAGAGTGGTTAAAAGACATCTAGCGGCTCCGCTATGAAATGCATCACAAAATTCAAGATATGGGGCCTTTATATCATTTCATATCGTTCAGGGGTAGGCAAAATGTTCTGCAGAGTTTAGCTCCAACCCTGACAAAAACCTCACTTGTCTGTAGCCTCAGTAATCCTGAAGACCTTGATTAGTAGTATCAGTATATAGTATCAATATCACAAGAAGAGTGCCGTTTCCTCCAAAAATCAGCCTGATTACAAATGTGATATTGATTTTATACAACTGTTTATTTAAAATTAAGAGACTTACGTTTTACACACTATATTTCCTCTTTTTGCCAACAAAAATCACAGTCACAGCGCTGTTTTGCATCTCTGAGCAACATGACGGCGTTTCGTTCCTGAATGAATCATTCGTTAAACGATTCGGTTCAATCGCAATGACTCACTTATTAACAGTGACTTACTGCCACCAGCTGGCGGTTTTAATTTCACATTTAAAGTTTCAAATATCAGTATTCAACGTTTTATGTCTACAATATTAAAATATTTATGCATGTGTAACTGCAGGCTAAATGCATTCATGTCCTGCATTAATCAGTGTGTAAATGCATGCCATTTCAGATGCAGCTTCTGTGTTTCCTCTGCATTGCAAAGATGAATTTTGTTGATTGATACTTTAATTTGCTTGATAACAGCCCAAATGTCTTATTATAATTGACTGATTAAATATAAGAATTTGACTCAAATGATAATGCACACTTTTAGAGAAAATGGCTTTAAGGTAAAAATGACCATAAAAAGGTAAAAATCTATTTAAACTTATTGAAAGATTAATTTCTGTCACTGCTGTGAACTGACCACCACACAGAATATGAATAAAAAATTTTAGGAGTCATCTGTCCACTGTAGTCCTTAAGATATCAGCACAGTAACATTCAGTCAAATTATTGTTATCGATAAAATCCCAGAAAATAGAGAATTTTTTGTCAATATCGCACACCCCTAGCTGCCAGCCGTTCGGTGCAACTGGCAGAGCTGAATGTAACTTTAAGTTCTTCTTTTACAAAAGAAATCTGTCAGTGTTCTTTTCATTTTCTCTCTTCTTCAGCCCTTTCTTTTTCTCGCGGTAGTTAGTGGAAAGCAGTGACAGAGATTGACAGCTAATATTAACCAATACAAAATCTGCATTAAAGTTAAGAATGTAAGGATAAAATCTGTTAATATATCATTTGTAGTTGTGGCGCTCCTAAATTTTTGCTGGTGCTCCTAACTTTTTGACACCAGTGCTACCAAGTAAAAAAGTTAATTTCGAGCCCGGTTAATAAACCTTTATTTATAAAAGGAATTATCACATCGGTTTTATTTTTAATTTGAACAGTAAACCTCTGTTGTGCAGCACTTTGTTTGCCAAAAAAATAAAAGGGTTTAAATTGTCATTATAAATTAAATTAATGTAGACTGCAACGGCTGGAGTTAAAAATCATCATACGTGTTCCACTGAAGAAACAAAGTCACCTACATCTGGGATGCCTCGGGGGTAAGCAGATAAACATCACATTTCCATTTTTGCGTGAACTATCCCTTTAATGTCAAATCTGACCTCAGTAATGAAGGCAACAGCACCTGGCACAATGTCAACATGATGGGCCTAATTTTAAAACAGCCTCGCTGATTGATGCGCAACCATTTACAGATTTCATGTAGCTACATTAACAGGACGACTTCGCTGATGTTGTGTTTGTAAAACAGGTGCAGTGGCACTTTGGCCAAACAGCTGTGGAATCTGGATAAAATTAGAGACTATGTAAATGCACTTTTAGTTAGCTTAACATAACCGAAAGTCCATAGTTCACGAAACTCGCTTACCGAACACAGCAAACCAATGTATCTCAGTGTAACCAATATAACGGTGTTGTTATTTGGTTAACACTGTCAAATGTTAACCGTCTTGATTCCGCACAACGTGAAACTCGCTGTAACGCAGCTAATGCTTAGCTAACTTACGCAGCCGCCGGCTTCATATTAGTGAACTTCAACAGTCGGATGTCGTTTAACAAATACATCTATAATAACGCCATTTTAATATGTTGCCTTTGTTGTCAGTAGAACTTCATATTTGAACTGTGTGAGGTCAAAAAGAAAACATTAGCACTGTGCTCGAGCTCGATAGCTTTTGCGTCCACACACAGGCCGCACGCGAAGTAACAGTCACAGATTCATCATTAACGGTCTAAACTACTAAACACCGATTGTTTATAAACGATAAAACATTGGATAGAAAAGATTTAGCTCTTACTAAAGCAATTCCCCGAATGCTGTAACCGAGTCGAATATACAAAAGACACCACAGACAAATATGTTAACACCCGGCTACAAAAGAAGCCACAAAACCGCTCTAAAATCTCACCATGTACAGCATAAATGTAACTTTCGGTATACTTACCAAATGTGGCTGAGGATCTCTTTCTGTGTGTTTGTATTTGCGAATAATAGGTGTAGAGTTGTGACATATATTTAGGGGTGTAAAGCGAGTGTGTAAGATGGCTTCCAGTCCTCTTTAAACCCGCCCATAATCAGTCACGTGAGAGCCCCATCTAATCTACAGAAACACCAGGCGTATTACAATTATTTAGTAAAAGCATTTTTACTGCTGCTTTCATGTTAAATGCAGGCAAACGGTTTTATATATCTTGTTTTTAAAACAATCTATATTGCACATATGCATTGCGGTTTTATTTTTTGCGTCCTTTGTAGGCGAATGAGATCACCACAATTGTACTTCTCCTTTAAAAAATATGACATATATTCATAATTACATGGCAGCACAGTTTCATTCTTACCCGAGCTTGTTTTTCCTTGGCTCTTGGTAGAAACCTGAAATGGGAGTCATTTAATTAGTCAACATGTTTGTGCTATAGGCTAATTGGAGGTAGGCTACTGTGATTTAAAGCTGTCTGACATTAATTTGGATGCCTAAAAACATAGTTTTTATTGGTATTACTACTACTTATTTCATACGTGTTGAAGAGGTTTGGTGTGCACAAAGTAGGAATCTGTTGATAGGGACACCTGTGGGGTTTAGAGATAGTTAATTAATTGCCTTAAAGAGCTGAATTACTCTTCCTTACCAATTAGACTGATGTATATTCACAAAATGAACTGAACTTGGGTTTTAACTTCACAGGACAAGCTGTTGGAAAATGGATAGAGGAATTTTATAGTCCCATTATAGTTAAAACTACAAAGTTCATTATAGTGGTAATGAGAGAGAGTACACTCTAAAAAATGCTGGGTTAAATATAACCCAGCGCTGGGTTAAAAAGGGACAAACCC
>NW_015506980.1:106257-120426 GCF_001515645.1 Sinocyclocheilus grahami
AAATGCTGGGTTAAAAAGAGACAATCCCAGCTATTGGGTTGTTTTGACCCAATAGCTGGGTTTGTCCATTTTTAACCCTATACACTCTTTTTAGAGTATACACTCTAAAAAATGCTGGGTTAAATATAACCCAGCGCTGGGTTAAAAAGGGACAACCCCGGCATTTTTTTTTAGAGTATACACTCTAAAAAATGCTGGGTTAAAAAGGGACAAACCCAGCATTTTTTTAGAGTGTACCCTCTAAAAAATGCTGAGTTAAAAAGGGACAAACCCAGCATTTTTTTAGAGTGTACCCTCTAAAAAATGCTGAGTTAAAAAGGGACAAACCCAGCATTTTTTTAGAGTGTACCCTCTAAAAAATGCTGAGTTAAAAAGGGACAAACCCAGCATTTTTTTAGAGTGTACCCTCTAAAAAATGCTGAGTTAAAAAGGGACAAACCCAGCATTTTTTTAGAGTGTACCCTCTAAAAAATGCTGAGTTAAAAAGGGACAAACCCAGCATTTTTTTAGAGTGTACCCTCTAAAAAATGCTGAGTTAAAAAGGGACAAACCCAGCATTTTTTTTTAGAGTATACACTCTACAAAATGCTGGGTTAAATATAACCCAGCGCTGGGTTATATTTAACCCAGCATTTTGTAGAGTGTATACTCTAAAAAAAAATGCCGGGGTTGTCCCTTTTTAACCCAACATTTTTTAGAGTTTACAATCAAGCAATCTGCATGTTATCAATAAATGATTTTTCCCCACCTAGATATTAAACTGGAGCCACTCCGACAAGCTTCACATACTCATTACGTGTTCATGGTTGTAGCAATAATTTTCACAACTAGGTTTTACATTTTCTGAGAGGAGAAAATAAAAAAAATGAGCAGTGCTCATCCGTGCAAAACTCTCAAGAGTGTTGTAGGTGGTTACTTGAGGTTTATGCTGAAGTGAACATCTGATGTACATCTAACACCCGCATATGAGTAATAGTGAAAGTGAAGCCTGCCTTAGCAAGACGCACTAACTATAACACTGGCGTGTAGCCTACTTATCAGATGTTATGTAGAGTCCAGATTTGTAATATTTATAATTAATCATAATTTGACTTGGGAGCCATAAAACATACACATCCCAAAATTTTGAACAAACATGGATGCTTGACTTTCAAATGTCATGGCTATGTTTTAAAAAAAATTATTTTCATTGGTTACATTTGCACTATATCACTCAAAAGTGTATTATTATTATTTAAACATATGGATAAAGTGATTAAATAAATATTGGAATTATGTAGTGGCCAAAGTGCAATGATTTTTCCTTCATCTGCACTTACTTTTTTATTTCAATAAGAAATAGAAATAAACAATTGTAACAAATTTTAGCTTTGTAAAATAATTCATATCACAATTTCTGTTTGTTTACTTTTATATATTCATAGGCTATTTGTGCGCAAAATGTATTTGCCAGAACCAAAGTTACTTATTTAACAAAGTGGAGATTTTAAATAGGTTTCTGTGACCAAGTCGGACTGCTGAGAAAACAGTAAGGTGCTATGGTTTGGTCAGCCAAGTGGTAAAAAGAAAACCGCTGCAGATTCCAACAATAATGATCAACTCAAGTTTAGTGCAAGTGTTAAAACTATGCCAATTAGTACTGTATAAATTTGAATTGCAGGATAGCGGGGGATGTGTTTGTTCAGTGAAGGAAATGTGTGGGTTTCTTTCATTGTTTTTTTTGTAAAGAATTCAAATAAGGTGAGTGCAAGTCCTTGAGGAGGTATATTTTAAAAAGGTGTGTCTTGAAACTTAAATCATGGGTTGGTTGTTCAGAGGGGGTTTTATCACTGAAACGCTGCATTCCTTTAAACCCGGAGTGAAGGACGCACACTTCTGACACAATAATGGTCACTCACATCAAGGCAAACATGGAGCAAATAACAGAGAAAGTCATTTATGATGTGAGTATTTCCGAAATCTCAACCACTTTTTTTATTTTTATGGTTAGATTTTTAATTTATGGTTAGATGTTTCCTGTGGACGGGTAGCCTAGTCATCGATGATTTAATCTGCTTCCTGTAATAAATAGAAAAACATACAATATTAAATGAATTGTACATTTTGAGAACAATAACAAAAATAATGCCATTAAATATCTTTAGAGTGTTTCTTGTGAAAAATTGTATTTGTCTTAATCACAGTTTGCTATATTATTATTATAATTATTAATTGTATTATTAATAATTAATTTCATTTGAAATACTGAAAAATTCTTCTTTTAAATGACTTCCTGTAAATGGTACAAGTGGCTATACAACTGTTTGCTGTATGCAACTTAATTGTTTCCATTTTTTGGAAATGATTAAGCAAGAATGCAAATTAGGAACAAAAAGTAATAGTAATAATCTGATTGATTTATTTTGGAGGGCGTCTGATGCAAATATTGCGGTGTCTAGAAAAAAAAAAATCCTCTGTTGTTGATCTAGCTGAAATGTGTATTTTCAGGTTTTTCCGGATGACCTTTTAAATGATTATGAAAATGTAACGGAAGGACCTTCTGATGGAGTAGTGTACATCTGCAACAATGAAAATAACCCACTGCATCTGTTTCACTCCGTGTTTCAACCTCTTGTATATAGTGTGGTCTTTTTCCTGGGCCTAACAGGAAATGGCCTCCTCCTGACCGTTCTGCTAAAACGGCGGAGGAACCTGCGCATCACAGAGATCTATCTGCTACATCTGGCACTGGCTGACCTGCTCCTCCTCTTCACTTTACCATTTGCAGTTACTCAAGGGGTAGCTGGGTGGCCTTTTGGAAACTTTCTGTGCAAGCTATTGGGCCTTGTTAATCGCCTAAATCTGGTGTGTGGGAGTCTGCTTTTGGCATGCATCAGCTTCGATCGCTACCTCGCCATTGTGCATGCCATCCCCAGTCTCCAGACCCGTCGACCTAAGACCGTTCACCTCACCTGTGCACTGCTCTGGCTCCTATGTCTATTTGTGACCATTCCCAATATGGTGTTCCTGTCTGTGAAGGAAGAGAACAACCCTACGAGGTTATCTTGTTCTTACAACAACCATGGCATCCATGCAAGCAACTGGAAGTTGACCAGCCGCTTCATCACACACCTGCTGTGCTTCTTTCTGCCTCTGTTGATCATGGGGTACTGCTACACTTCTGTAATCATCACTCTTTGCCAAAGCCAGAGAAGTCTGGAGAAACAGGGAGCAATTCGACTGGCCCTTCTGGTTACACTGGTTTTCTGCCTGTGCTGGCTACCATATAACATCACCATTTTTATGCATACCCTGGTGATGTTGGGTGCTGAGCAGAGCTGCCATTCTCGCACCACACTGGAACAGGCGATAATAGTGACAGAGAGCATTGGCTTTTCCCACTGCTGTCTGAATCCAATCTTGTATGCCTTCATTGGGGTCCGTTTTCGAAGAGACCTCCTGCAGTTGCTCGCAAAGATGAAGTGTCTGCGTGTATGCCTGTCAGGTCAGCGCACTAACAATTTGAACAGAGTATCTGTCTCAGAGGCTGTTACTACCACAACAAGTAGCCAATATATCTAATAGCAGCTCAGCATTTTTTGTACATATTTTTTTCTTTAACGCCAACCATCTTTGATTTTCAGCTTTGCCTGCACACTGAGCCAATCACTGCACATGACTAAATGCACATAATGTGAGCGCTTGAAATAATATAAATTTGAACAATCTGTTAGTCAAAGGTTGAATTTCATTAATAAGCAAATATAAGCACCATACACTCTTAAAAATAAAGGCGCTTCAAAAGGTTCTTCAAGCGATGCCATAGAAGAACCATTTTTGGTTCCACAAAGAACCATTCAGTCAAAGGTTCTTTAAAGAACCATCTCTTTCTTACCTTTTTGTAATCTGAAGAACCTTCTTTCGCCACAAAGAACCTTTTGTCAAACATAAAGGTTCTTCAGATGTTAAAGGTTCTTTATGGAACCATTTAGACAAAAAGATTCTTCTATGGCATCGTGAAGCACCTTTATTTTTAAGAGTGTACCTAAAATGCTGTAATGCTTTGCATTGTGTTTTGAATGGATTCTGTTAAATACAAGATAACAAATGGCTCTGTAACAAATATTTGGAAATAAAAAGTGATATAATCCTATCAATCTGTTTTTTTGTTTTGTTAATGTAATCATCAGCCAAAATGTCCCCTCACACACATCAAACAAGGTCAACACAAAGTCAACAGATTTTTTTTCATATTTGTTATTAGATTTCTAATAAAACACAGTATACAGAACAGTTGCAAACAAGCACAAATTGCATCTTATTTACAGCAACCATGTATATATTATATTTATATATAGATATATATATATTACCTTCCACAACAGTTTAGTAGCCAGAATGTAATTAGAACATAGAAACCCAGAGGCTTTTTTTCCTTTTGCCTTTGCAATCAAACACATTGATCTGAAATATACATATTTTACATGTATCTTAAAAAATGGCTTCAGATTTTGTTACTTAACTGTAATGATAACCCACAATAGTTTTCTTTTCACCCAGTTAACTTCAGCATCAAGAAATTATTACTAAAACCAAAGTTTTTAGCATTTGATTGCCACAGTTAGTCAGTGGCAATAAAAACATGTCCAAATGAGAAATAGCCATTAAGCAACAAAGTGTTTACAGTTTTACAGAGAAGCCAGATTAAAAGGGCATGTTGGCCATACTTCCAGGCCCGTAGCCCAATGGGCTGTCCAGTGACATGCTCCGTTGTCTAAGACTCTGGGGGCCCATCATGCCCGACTGTGAATGTGGAGGTCCCATCATAGGCCCCTGAGGGGACATAAGGGCGCCCTGCTGGCCAAAGTGCTCCCCAGGGAGAGCCATTCCCCGCTGCTTAACCTGCATCATCATTAGATTCTGCTGGGCCATAAGATTATGAGGGTGCTGCTGTGGAGACAGCATGCCACGAGGAGGGTGGGATGGGTGTTGTAAGAGGTTATTGGCCATCATGGCCTGCTGCTGCTGATGGTGATGTTGTTGTTGCTGGAGCTGCTGCTGTGGAGACATGCCTGTCCTGCCCATCATGTGCCCTGGGTGGCATATGGGCCCCATCCCACCTCCTGATCCCATGCCCCTGGAGCCAATCTGAGGCATGCCCATACCTGGACGCATCCCACAATGTGAATGTGAATGTGAAGGGTGTAGGGGCAGCTGTTGCTCAGCCATCATGTTCTGTAGGTTAGCGATATGGGGGTTGGAGGAGGGGACGTTGCTATGGGGAGGTCCAGATGAGGAGAGCTGTTTGAGAAGTTGAGCAGAAGAAGCTTGTGGAGGCAGCTGGCCCTGGTGAGGATTTTGCTGTGGCTGGGACATGGCTTCACTTTTGGGGAAGTACTGCAGGGTGCTACTGGGCTTGTCTGCAGGAATGATACGTGAAAGATCGAACTCAGGAATGCCTGTATGTGTAGGCCTGATGACCTCACTCAGGTCTGGACCATCACCCATGGGCATGGATGGAAAAGAGTCTGGTTGGTGAGGAGGCCGCTGGTGAGACATGCTTTTGCTTAGAAGGTGCATCTGTTGGGGTGGTAAGACCTCTTCAGGGCGCTGGGGGTACTGCTGCCCCATTCCACCAATAGGGGAGTGAAGAGGTCCCTGCATGCGAGGGAATCCTCCCATCTGGTTTTGGGGATGCATTGGGGAAATATTACAGGGCCCTATTCCATCTGGAAGTCCCCCTCCACCTCCCATTATTACTGAGGTCATTCCTGGCATTCCCATAGGGTTAGGGGATGGGAGCATAGGTCCAGAATGATCGTGGGATAGCTGTGGGCCTCCTTGGAGAACCATTCCCAATGGACTTTGTGGACCACTGTTAGGTCCCATTGAACCCTGCGAGGTGAGGAGCATCTGCGTCGACTGGTGATTTAACATGTTGCCTACTGAAAAAAGGTTACATGTAATGATTTAAATGAAACTTCTCTTTTAAACAAACAAAACAATTGTAAAGATCAAATAATATAACAGGGCATCAAACAATGATCTGGAGGAGAAAAAAAACTAATTTCTTATATTATCACTTTTGATGCAGTGTTAGTTCTGGATTCTAAAACAGGTGATCAAATGTACTGTAAAATCTGTACCTGACATATTGATTCCAGGAAGGAGGGGTCTATCGGGTAGCATCTCATCATCTGATGTAGCGATTGTCTTGATGGCATCATGGTAAAGCGGAGTGGAGCTAGGCATGGCATACTTTGACATCTGAGACATTATTAGGGATAAAGGATTCTGGGAGGGAGGGGCATCTGGTGAGGATGTGAAAGACATGCTAGGATTGACAGAGTTGGAAGGCTGACTGATGGGCGTTGAGTTGGAACTCCTAGGTGGCAGGGACATACCTAATATAAACATTAAAAATGACAAAGAAAAAATATGTGATTCATGTTAAAGCATAAATATAACACAAAACAGTTTCATAATAAATATGAAAGTTTTTAATATTTCAGTGAATACCAGTATCAGTACCTGTACCTTTACCTGTATCAGTGGAGCTGCTCCCTCCATTGCCTGCGACCTTGACACTAGGAGGCCCTCCAGGGCTAGGCATAGTAGTCTTGGGTGAGGCATTCCAGCCAGGTGAAGCAACAGGCATAGTTGGAGATTTAAGGTGTCCAGGGGAGCCAGATGGTGAGTGAAGACCAAGAGAAGGGCCCATTACCTGGGGGGACTTGATAGAGGTGGAAGAGGTTGTTCCAGCCCCAGAGGCTGCTGGTAGAGGAGGGTGACTTGGACCACTCTGTGGTAGTTGGCTGGGTGATTTCAGGCCTGCTGCAGAGGGTGAAGGCATGAGGGGTGATGGCTCCTGACTAAGAGAGGGCGATTTGAGCTGGTGAGATGGGGGTATAGCTGGGGAACCCATTGGGTTAACACTAATGGGCAGGTCGGAAGCGTGTCGGGCACCAAGTTCTGTACCCCTTGAGCCACTGTTCATGGGAATGTGACTAAGTCTTGAGGTGTTGCTCATGTGGGGAGGACCTGGCTGGTCTCGTCCAAACATATCAGGACCTGGCTGCTGCATATATGAGCCATCACCTTGACTACCGGGAAAGGAGCTCTGG
Organism: Sinocyclocheilus grahami; assembly: GCF_001515645.1. Taxonomy (NCBI): domain Eukaryota; kingdom Metazoa; phylum Chordata; class Actinopteri; order Cypriniformes; family Cyprinidae; genus Sinocyclocheilus; species Sinocyclocheilus grahami. The sequence continues at coordinate 113,361 of NW_015506980.1, forward strand.
TTGGGGAACTGAAGAGGTCCATCTGGGCCAGGGATCATCCCTTTGTTAGCACCACCCCGCCCATTCTGTGAAGCCCTAATGCGGGAGATGTCATCAGGGTTCAACATCTCCCCAAGTGATACGCCAATTCCAGGACCCCCCCTCAGCTTCTGAGCCAACAACTGCTGTCCCTGTGGATTTATATTCATGGCCATATTCATATTGAGGTTACCCCCTAAAGAAGAGTCAACTATGTCTCTCATTGTGGGGCCACCATCACTGCCTACTCCACCGATAGGAGAGCACATTATAGTCCGAGAACCAGGAAAGTCCATTGGATCTGCACGGGAGGGCAGGCCTCCTCCCATTCCAGGATTGGGGAAGCCTGGTCCCCCAGTGTTATCCATCATTCTAGGACCTCCAAGCCCTGCCTGCTGCTGCTGTCTGGACATTTGCTGCAAGTCCAATCTATGGAGTCTGCGGAACATCTCTTCCCGTGTTATGGGGCGATCCAAATCACCCTGAAAGGGCTGAGGAGGTCCCCCAGGAGGATAGCACCCATGAAATTGGCCTCCACCACCCATGTTTGGAGGGATATCGTCTAACCAAGCCATGACTGGCCTTGGAGGTCTTTGAGGCCCCAACCCCTCCATACCTAAAATTCCTCCAGGACTTTCTGGGTAACCCCCACCCCCTGAAGAACCTCGCATCTGTCCAAGAAACCTTGGCCCTCGAGGGCCTTCCTGATGCATGTCCTTCATTCGTGAATTCCCTCCCATCCCCCCCCCTACCATTGGCCCTGGCCCCCACTGTTGATCACCAGGTTTACTATGATATGGTGGTGGGGGTCCTCTCATCAGCATTGGAGGCCCCCCAGGCATGCCCATGTCAGGCATCATGCGGAAATGCTGGGGATGCTGGTGGGGGTTCATCTCATGTTGACGCCTTTTCTCCTGGTAGTACTCTTCTTGTAGCTTCCTCCAAGCTAGTTGCTCTTGTGTTACACCTTCGGGTCCCAGAAGCGGCCCCATGTCTAACCCTGATGGTGAGGAGAGGTGGTGGGAATGTGGTGGCATGCCATGGTGTGGGCCCATCAGTGAGTCATCCAAACCAGGCCCACCAAGATTCTGTGTCTGTGAGGCTCACATACTGTTATTCTATTTAAACTTAAAATTATTATTATTCTAAGAGTAACATTTCTGACTGTAATCCTCGTAGTGCTTTCAGGCTATATGCAACAAACTCGGGTCCTTCAGATTGCTCTGAATTAGGTTGCTATATGTTTTCTAACTGATAGGATTTATGGAAAAATTATCCGGACAATTTCAATATATTAATAATCCGTATTTTCAATTGCATTTTCCATATGTGGACACATAAATTGTGACATAATCCAAACGCAATTGCAAATCTTGCATTACCGTTTGCACTTTCGCATTCGTGAACGTACAGTGACTGCCAAATTTCAAATGAAAAAGCAAAGTCCATTTGCAACTGAATTTCCCCGTGTCTTAAGAGTTATGAGTATGGAATGATATTTAGGACAATATTCAAAAGGTATTGTAAATTTTATTTGCAGTTGACACAGTGACACAGAGAAAGTGAAAAAGCAGACATTGCTATTTAAATATGGCAGGCTCATAACTGGTAAGACATGGGAAAAACACAAACGGTAATCCAAGATTTGCAATTGCATTTGCATTATGTCACAATTTATGCATCCACATATGGAAAACGCAATTGAAAATACAATTTGCAATTCCTTTAGAAAATAGTCCCTAAAAATATTCCATAAAGACTTGTTTTTTCAAAAAATGATCATCAAAACTCAATAATTCTAGCTATCTATCTAGATGACATTTTTATCTAGTAGTGTATTTACTCTTTATTTTGTGACATAAATGTTAATTATCAGTTTATTTAGATTTAAACATATTCTTAACTTTTCTGCATCCTCTTTTGTTCCCAGCAGACATCAGTTTACGTAAATGAGTGAGTCAGCTCTCTCTCTCTCTCTCTCTGGTCTACTTTCTCTTTAATCATTGTCCCTTTCCAGGTGTGGCAGTCGAGTGGGTCTGAAGCGAATGACTTGCATTTCATTTGAATGGCTTTCTGTTTGCTTTTCTACCGGGTGAACGATATTTACAGAGAATGAGAGCGAGAAAGAAATTTTCCCTGATAAAAGAGCTGGATAGTGATAAAAAGGTTGTCACCAACTCATTTCTGATCCTCTCCACTCTTAAAAACCAAGATTATTGTTAACCAAAATTATAACCGAATTAAAAGTAGAATCAAGCATTCCCTCATATTTTTACAAATAAATTACATGACTTGACAGTTGTCAATCATTACTACTATTACTTGATTTAAAGACGATTTTTTTTAATAATATTTACATATTTTAATAATTTGTAATATTTACATTTTAAAAATAATTTTAAAAACTAACAAAGGTCATTACTATGTATTAGTGTACTCCAATAAATAATAAAAAGTAAAAATATATTAAAAATAAAATATTGATATGATTATATATATATAGAGAGAGAGGGAGAAAGAGAGAGACAGACAGCTTTTTTTAAGTTTTCTTTGTTTTTTTTTATTTTTACTATGTTTTATAGCTTAACATGATAATATGTATTAGTGTACTACAATAAAGTATTTTAAAACAAAAATAATCTGCCAATGGGGTCAGAAAAATGACCTTTACAAAAGGAAAATAAGTTCTTTCTTTCTTTCTTTTTCTTTTTTTATGACCCCACTGGCAGATACATTTATCAGAAAACAAGACCATATCTTCATTATGCATCTCAAGTAAATGTATCTTAAGGAAGCTTCGACATTTGTACTAGAAAAAAGGCTAAATAAACAAATACTGAGATATTCATTTTTGCAATGCATGCCACATTTTTCCCCAAAAATTTTTTGGCCTTCATTTGTGGAAAGCTGAATTAAAGTGCCCCTATTATGCCATTTTTAAGGTTCCTAATATTGTTTTAGGAGTCTCCTACAATAAGTTTACATGCATGCAAGGTCAAAAAAACAGTTTTCTCAAATTATGCATTTAATATCACCTCATTTTCCAACGATTCTTTCGAAGCAGTTCTAAGATTCAGTCTCTCTAAACCCCTCCTTTCCGTGAGCCTACTCTGCTCTGATTGGTCAGATGGCCAAGTCTGTTGTGATTGGTCTACCGCGTACAGCGCGTGTTGGAAACGATACGCCCATTGCCATAGTTCAGCTGGCCCAAATAAACTGGGGACTGAGCCATCTTTCAAGAGCAAGAGTTTTGTGAATCCCGTGTTGAACTCCCCGAGATAAGAGAAGCAGTCGTCAGTAAAATGACGGGAACACAAAAAACCACTGATTCATTGCAGTCTCATATTATCATGAGACCATCTTCTATTATGATTTAAAAACAATAAATAATAAAAAATTAAAAATAAAGATTTTATAGATGTAATATGTTAGTGTACTCCAAAAAAAAAAATGTTTAAATGTAAAAATTTCAAATATTTTTAATAATAATAATATTTTAAAAGTAACAGTTCCATTAGAATACAATTTTCAAAACACTAATTTATATATATATATATATAAAAAAGAAATTCTATTTTCGAAACTATAATAACCCCACCTTCTACCTTCCATGTGGTTATAAATCCAAACAGGTGTGAGTGTTTGTGTGAGAGCGTAAGAGTGTGTATGCACACACAAAAGAGCTTCAGTGCTATTACAGGAAGCCCAGATGACTCAGTTTCTCAAAATCAAACTATTGCCCCGTGATTTCCCCTGATCTCTCTCTCTCTCTAATAGACACACCACATACACAAAGCACCGGGCAAATGGAAATAAAATAAGAACTGCACAATGAACCAAACAAAAAGAAGCGGCACACACACAGTGAAAAGAAAAACACGCCTCTGCAATCCAGGAAGAGGAGAGCTGTTATTGCGTTTTATATTGGACAGAAGCAGTTTGGTTGAATCTCACGAGACCTGTCAGCAACACGCTCTGGTCATATTTCAAGCCAAATCAAAAAGACAGAATAAGAACTTATATTTTGCGTAGATAATATGCAATTTTTTGACAATTATGCACATTGTCACCACCTCTAGCTCTCATTATCGTAATGCAGTCGTGCAAGTCCCGTTGACTTTCACACATCAGATCTACCGCGCTGTCAGTGTAGACAGACGGCCACAATGCCAAAGAGCTCGCCATGTGTTGATATGACACATTATGCACTGCTGCATTTTATATCTAAATGTTTCCTTCCAGAATGTTCATTTTTAGAGGCATAAAACCTGGTTAACATGGACTGACACTGAATAAGAGCGGCAACTGTTACTAGGGCAACCAGAGCAAGAAACACAGACTTGCGTCTGATCAGTATAGCAACTGCTGACATGCAGCAAAAAAAAACAAAAGTCATTGGTGGTGTGAACAGGGCTGAAATGATGACAAAATGTTCATTTAGGTGAATGATTCCTTTGCTCCTGGCAAAGCTTTTTTATATTTATTAATTTATTTATTTTGGAACATTGTAAGAGCCATTTTTTTTAACTATTTAAATGATTACATTTTATGCATTATTATTTTTGCAACAATTAAATATAATAATAATAATATAGACCATACTGATAAAAAGTTGATTCACTTTCATTATTTTCAAATTTGTATTATTAACAAAAAATTGAATCATTTGTTTTTAATAGGATACATGGGAAAAATATTTGAAAATATTTTATTTCGACTTTTAAAATTGATTTTATTTAAAAGAAAATATTTTGAGAACTGTAAAGCAAGAAAATCTAATTTTCATTACGGTATAGCAAAGGAAAAACTATTATCTTCATTGTTAAAAAAATACATTAAAATCATCATAAATAAAGGCATGACAAAAATTTTTTTTTAGTACTTATATATATATATATATAGTATTTTTGTTATGCCTTTATGATTTTAATTTTTAAAAATGTGTGGTACATTTTTACTCTATATTATTTTACTCTAAATTACTATTTTACAGTAGTGAAAATGTAATGGTCAATATTAATAATAATGGGTAAAAATATAATTTAAAAAAGAATCAGAGAAAACCCAAAAGTTAAACATCCAAAGCAATTACAGTCTTGTAAATAATGTACATGTTTTTGTCAGAATTACCAAACCACATTGTGTGTGTGTGTGTGTCTCCCTCTGTCTCTCCACCTCGCTCTATTCTACTTCCTGTCTGTGCGCAGAGTCTCTCTCAACCCCCGCTCAATTAGTGAGTGACACACACAACAGGACAACCAACAGGAAAACACAAGCACTTTCGCATTTGGCGCTGTTCCAGGAGCATAACATCTGACATGATACACACATATAAGCATGCACACACATACACACGTGTGCTCAGAAAGGTCAGGGCATTTTGGGGTTGCTGAAAACAGGCAGTTTCATCTTTACTGTGTTTCCAGTTAAAAGGGGAATTCCAGAAATGTGGCCTTTTTTTGGTTGTTGATCGAGAGATACAGTGATACATGAGTAAAAGGAGTATGTGTGGTGTGGAGTTTGGTTGTCCACTACCTATTGAGTATCATACAGTGGGTATAGAAGAAAAAAAAAATCACCCCACTTTAAAATAATCACATTTTGTTGTTTTGCACCCTGAAATGAAGACGGACACAGTTTTTGTTTCATCCAGCTGTATTTACTCAGTGCAACTTATAACATCCAAGTGATAGATATAACACCAACACATCAGAAAACTAAATAAATAAATAAAAAACAATCACTGAGTTGGAAAAAGGATCACCCCCCCCTCCTAAAAATGACTTGATAAAACTCAATCTTGTAAACGCAATCAGGTGTAGCTAATCACCTTCTCAGTGGCACACAAACCATTTGACTTTCAACTGTGATCAGCTGTGGTCATTTTGATTAGCTCAGCATGAAAAGAGCTTTCCTGGAGCATTTCGGTCCTTGGTAGTGCAGCAAACAACTATGGGCACCCATCAAAAGATCTCTGGGATAAAGTTGGGGACAGGCACAAGCCAGGAGATGGATACAAAAAAAAATACAAAGGCTTTAATAATGCCTAAAGGCACAGTGAAGTCTATTATTAAGAAGTGGAAGGTATTTTGTACAACAGACCCTCAGGACATCGCTACAAACTGGATGGAAGAGCCAGGAGGAAACTGGTCAGAGAGGCGACCAAGAGGCCTACAGCAACTCTGAAGCAGCTGCAGGAATTTATGACAAAGAGTGGTCACTGTGTGCATGTGACAACAATATCACAAATTCTCTACAAATGTGGCTTGTAGGGTTGCAAGAAAAAGCCACTCCTCAAGAAAGTCCACATGCAGTCACGACTGAGCTTTGCCAAAACGCACTTTGAAGATTCGGAGGCAGATGAGAGTTAAATTGAATTATTTGGCCTCAACACCAAACGATATGTCTGGCAGAATTCCAATACAGCTCAGCATCCAAATAACAGTACTCCTACAGTAAAGTACGGAAGTTCTAAGCGGCCATGCATAATTTTTTTTTTCCTTGTTTTCTCGCTATATCGACATAACGAGAGTTGTTTTCTCGTTATAACGACTTAATTTTCTCGTGATCTCTACATAAAAAAAGTTGTTCTCTAAGTTACAAAACTGTGCCAACAGGTGGCACTATTGACCTGAATATAACTGATGGGGTGTTGTAGGCTATGCTGTATGTCCACTTTACTGTACGCGTTTGGGATAGAATATGAACCTCGTGATCGCTATAATTTGTACAGTATTGTTCATTAGGCTACTGACATTTAACATTTATGAATGAATTAAATGCTTGAATCAATATGACTATTTTGTGTATTAAGTTCTTGCTAGATGCATGAGTTTCACCAACGCGTTCTGTGTCATAAAATAATAACTGCTTATTAAAACCAAGGTTGACATCACTGTATTCTGTTTGCACCTATATCTTTATTTGTGCTTCTTTGAGGTACATTATTGTTAGTTAATAAGCGGGGGTGTTCTGTTTATCTACAGTAGGACAGGCTTCAACGACGTAGGCTATTTGTAATGTGCCTCTTTTCCTTATTATTAATCTT
>NW_015506980.1:120499-131359 GCF_001515645.1 Sinocyclocheilus grahami
ATAAGTCGTTATAACGAGAAAACGACTCTCGTTATGTCGATATAACGAGAAAATAAGTCGTTATAACGAGAAAAGAAGGAAAAAAAAAATGCATGGCCGCTTAGAACTTCCGTAGTAAAGCATGGAGGTGGTGATATCCTGTTATGGGGTGTTTCTCTGCAGCAGGATCTGGAGCACTTGTCAGGATAGAAGGAAAAATGGATAGGACAAAACACCATCAACTTCTTGAGGAAAATCTGCTGCCCTCTGCCAGAAAGTTGTCAATGGGAAGAAGGTTTACCTTCCAACATGACAATGACCCAAAGCACACAGTGGTTGAAGGAGAAAAAGCTGAATGTCCTTGCATGGCCTAGTCAGAGCCCAGACTTAAACCCCATTAAAATCTGTGGAATGACTTGAAGACTGCAGTCCCCAGATGCTCACCATCAAATTTAACTGAACTTGAGCAGTTCTGCAAAGAAGAGTGGGCAAATATTGCAAAGTCTAGTTGTGCAAAGTTAGTAGAGACCGAGACATATCCCAACATTGTGTTTTTTTTCCTGACATGTTGATGTTATATCTTTCACTTGGATGTTACAAGTTGCACTGAGTAAATACAGCTGAATAAAACAAAAACCGTCTTCATTTCAGGCTGCAAAGCAACAAAATGTGATTATTTTAAAGGGGGTGATTATTTTCTATTCCCACTGAGTGCGTGTATGTGTGCGCGCGCGTGTGTGTGTGTGTGTGTGTGTGTGTGTGTGTGTACCTGCGCGTGTGTACCTGTTTTTCTATTCTGGTGTGGATTTAAACCTGAATACACACAGACTCATGGGGACTCGTGTCACGGTGGGGACCTAAATTGAGGTCCCCACAGGTAAACAAGCTAATAAATCAAACAGAATGAATTTTTTTGAAAATCTAAAAATGCACAAAGTTTCCTTTTAGGGGTAGGGTTGGTGTAGGGCGATAGAATATACGGTCTGTACAGTAGAAAAACCATTATGCCTATGGAGAGTCCCCACAAGGATAGCAAACCAGACGTGTGTGTGTGTGTTTGTGATTTATGAGGACACTAATTTGTATAATGACATGAATATGACACAGGGGTGCAACGGATTTTTAGATGATCCGTACGGACCAGGCCCCACGGTTCGGCACGCATTTGATTCACGGATTAACTGTTAAGTTTAACCATCATAGAGTGAAAGTTTATCATTTGCACATGTTTTGTCTTGCCAATTTACACATTCAAGCAATTTAAACTCACAGAGAGAGAGAGAGAGACACCACGTGAAGAGCGAATCGATTCCTCTTTTACATACACACAAAGTTATGATACAATACCCGTTTTGGCAAGTATTCTAGTAAAAACTGTCAGTTATGTCTTAAGTGAATGTAAACAGCTGAGAAAGAAACCTGATGTGTGTCAGTATTAGGTCTGTGCATTTGGTCTGACAGCAGCCAATAAATACCTGCTTCTGCTAATCAAATACCACAGCTAACGAAGATTAATCTGTGTTTAACTTGTGCAGTGAGCACTATTGTGTTATTTTACACTTAGTTATTACATTTCTGTACCTGAATACTACTGTTACTGGCTTTATTTGTAACTGTATTATGTTGTATTCATCAATGCTTGTAATCGGTGTAATTGTTCTCGTTTTATTACTAACTTGATTAGTTAAGCTAGTATTTTGTGCTGTGGTATAGAAATACTTAAAGTAAGCTTTCACAAATGTATTTAATTTTTTTGCTAATCCGAAAAATGATCCGATCCGTGACTCAAAATCCATAATATGATCTGAACCGTGAGTTTTGTGATCCGTTGCACCACTAGTATGACATAGGCATTACAATGAAAAGGTGATTTATGAGGACATTTTGATTTTTCGAAAATCTAAAAAAATGCAGAAAGTTTCCTGTAAGGGGTAGGTTTATGTGTAGGGTTGGTGTAGGGCAATAGAAAATACAAACCTGAGAGTGTGTGTGTGTGTGTGTGTGTGTGTGTGTGATGCTAGTCTCCTATAGCCTGACTTTTAATTATTGGCATAAAGTCTAGTCCATGTTATCGCATATTCTGCCCACTTAGACAGGAAAAGAAACAAGTAATTTCTCATCCCAAGCATGAAGCATGACCCCCCTTTCTAAAACAGGAAGGTGTGTAAAATAATAAGCATAATATCTGAATGATTTTCTTTCAAATTGTTTCAACACTGATAATAAAAATAACCATTATTAATCAACTCCGCACCAATAATTGATAATAACTGAGACTTCAGAAGGCTCATGTGACACTGAAGACTGGAGTAATGATGCTGAAAATTCAGCTTTGTCGTCACAGGAATACTTTACATTTTAAAATTGTAACTATTTCATTTGATTTTTGATCAAATAAATGCAGCTTAGAACCAAACTTTTGACTAGTACTGTACTTAGCAAAAAAATGCTATTTAATAACTGATCACACTTTAAAATGCTCATAATCAGGCAAGAGTACAGTTACTTTTATACACAACATTTTCACATATTATTTACACAATGGCAGTATAAATTATTGATAAAGTATTGATTCGTTTGATTGATGTATTGAAAAATCCTACTGCTTATATACATTCAGAAAGTCTTCCAGTTTTATGGAGAAATCTCGTGCTATTTTGTGTATAAAGCATCAGACAGTCGGTCTACGGACTGTGGGCAGGCCGTGGATATTCGGTCTAAGGATGAGAGCAGCGTTACGCCTACCTTTGGCATCTGGCTCCAAAACAGGGGTAAGTGACTCTCTTTGGTCTCCCGTGTCCAAGGAGATGCTCCTTTCCCTCTTTGCCTTGGTCTTCATTATCCCACCAACTCCACCGCCTGATTGGTTGAGGCTCTTCAGTCCAGGGTTGCCAGGAGAAATCTGGTTGGATTTGACTCCATGGTTCCCAGACCCACTGCCCTTTGACCCTTGGTTGCCAGCAGGTCCTTGCTGCTGCGCTTGGTTTACATTGGGGAGCTGTGATTGGGCCCCGCTTGTCACTTGCTTGCCATGATTGGATAGTTTATTTTCAGAGTGCATTTGATTGGCTGGTGATGGAGAGGATACTGAGGGGGTTGGTTTGCAACAGTATGTTGTGTCTGTCTGTCAGTAAGGCTGCAAACAGACAGCTGAAAAGAGAATGAAATAGAGACATGAAAGAGTGTTAGAGTTTGTCTTGTGCATTTCTAGTAGTAACACAGTAAATTTTACCCACTTCATCTTATATCAAATGCACACAGTAGGACTGGGAGTTATAACAGCTATTATTAAAGGAGACCTAACACACACAGTTTCTGCCAATCTCATGTTAATCTTGAGTACCTATAGAGTAGTACTGCATCCTTCATATCTCCGAAGAGCCTTTAGTTTTATCAGATTTATAAAAGACAGATAAAGCTTTACAATTCTCTCTGAAAACAGTCAAGCTCCTGGAGGAGTGCCGTGGCCGGAGCTAAAGAGTCACAAGCATGCGCAGCTTTAGCGTAGCGATCACCCACTTTTATGATTGGCTAACATCATTGCATATGCATTAGACGTTGTTGGGTCCAGAACAGTTGGCACGGCCTGATCTTTGAGCAAAAGTATTTTGGCAAAGCCAGCATCATACTACGATTTGTTCTCAAAACAGTCAATGGTGAAATGTACTGAACACATGCATAAATTAGCACTGGCGTGACTGGGACGTTCACTAACAATAAACTAAATCTATTTTTCTCTGACGTCGGGATCCTTCGGCAGCATATACAAACATGTTGGTGTTCCACAGCCAGGATCAGCACATTGTCTGCCTGGTATCCAGAGCCGATCCTCCCTATACGCAAAATACGCAAGCTGCGTAGGGCCCCCGAAACACCAGGGGGTGCTCTGGTGCCCTCGTTTCCCAAAAGCAACTATGGTCGCAAGTTCCGTCGTTACCAATGGAGTTCAATGGAATTTGCGACCATAGTTAGCTAACGATGCTTTTGGGAAACGCACCCCTGGTTGATGTGTGCGCGCGCTCTTAGGGTGCTTTCACACTTGGTTCGATTGCTTGGTCCGAACCAGAGTTCGATTGCTCCCCCCCTCCCCCTGCCCCCGCTGGACTGTGTTCACATTATATGATTTGGGTCCGAACCGCGGTTCGTTTGCGTCATCAAGCCAGCAGCGGTTTACCCCATTGCTTAGTAACGATGGCGCAGGAGAAGACGGCAAAATTTGTAGCATTGCTCTCTTCAGTTTTATATTTATGCTTTTGAACCATTGGTTTTGTTTCCAAAGCTTCAGTACATAACGGCACTTACGTCTGCCTTAGCGGCAGTACATAGAGGTTCACTTCCGTGATTTGGTACGATTGCGTTCACATCAGCAGTGAACCGTACCAGAGTTCACTTGAACCGTACCCCAGATCACCCTTTTTAAGCGGACTCGGGTACAGTTCGCGGGTGCGCACCCGAGTTTGGAAGACAGCGTTAACATCATCCAAACGAACCGAACTCTGACGTCAATCGAACCCGGGTCAATCGAACCTTTTTGTGAAAATAATCCAAACTATCAAAACTTATCCAAATTTGCTGGGATATTCAAAAATATGCATTACCACATGGCTGTTTAATATTAAATAATAATAGATATTAACATTGCTAACAATTTTTGTTGTTTGTCATGCCATATAACCATACTGTGATATATACTATTACCACAAAATAAAATTAATTACAGTTATATATATGATTTTGGTCAAACCCTCCACCTATAACATTCAAGGAAAGTGTATGATTCGATAAACAAGCTCTCAACAGTTCTGTTCATTTCAGACACTTCTTCATCTGTCCTTCATCCTTCACCAAAACACACAAGATTCAAAAGTCATTGCCAACAATACCTCTCTTACAATACAACTCAAAATGACCATTCACTATTTTAATGCAGTCGAAAAAAAAAATCACAAACTGTATTTCAAAGGTACAGTCAAACCAAAATGTATTCAGACACCTTCAACATTTTCACAGTTTATTCACTATAGTTCAGAAAATGGTAATAAAATATGTTAAACTGTGTCAGAACAAATTCATCTTGATAATGTCAGATAACAGTTAAGCAAAACATGGTCAGGTCAAAGTGTCTGAATATTTTTTTAGTCAATTTTACTGGTATTCCACTGTTTGAAGTCTTTTTTGGCTATAATATGTCACAGTTTACTTTATTTTGCTATCCTCACTTACACAAATGAGCTATAATTTCCTGCACCAAATTATTGGTGACTGAATCATTTTTGGTGTGACTGTGTATATATATGAAAACATAATTGTAAGTCTGAATATATAGCTATAAATCTTAATATATGAATGCAAATGTTTGAATATATAGAAGTAAATCTGAATATATAGTTATAAGTCTGAATATATCAATGTAAATTGGAATATTTAGATACAAATCTGAATACAGATACAAAACTGAATATATAAATGTAATATATGTAAAGAAGTCAATCTTAATATATGGTTGTAAGTCTGAATAAATAAATGTCAATTGTGAATACATAGTTATAATTCTGACTGTATAATTGTAAATCTTGAATATATAAAGTTCTCAATATATACTGTAAATGTAAAACATAAAACCCCCGAATATATGCCTATAGACAGATTTTCTTACAGATTACAGACTTACTTACAGACTTGTTTTTTTATTATAAAAACAATGTGCCTATACATCCTGTATACATAGATCAATACAAATATTGTACTATATTAATTGTCACAATTAACTCACTGTTTGTAGACAGACTATTTACAAGTTCCCTAGCCCTCTAAGCCATGTTGAATTGTGTAGAAGAGCTAGATATTAACAGTGTCACTGACTGTGAAGTCCTTTCACACTAATTAAGCCTTTTTAAAGCGGAGGAAACCGCATCAGGAGCTCAAAGAGTAGAGCAATTGTTTCATTATAATGTAAATGATCTTGTACATGTATAGTGCAGACACAATCTCAGGATGCTATGGGTTTGCTGAGGATTTACGCACCTCACTGGGATGAAGGTTCAACAAACAAGTGCATTCCGACGTCTCCTCACTGCACGCACGCTGATCTGTAACACACACCACAGAGATTTAATTATTCTTTAATTTAATTCAATCATGACCCATTATCACATAAAACACAAAATAATGAGCCATTTTATCATAATGACTAGAGAAAAATTACAACCTTTGAAAGAAAGTGAGACTTTTGGAGAGGTGTAACTGTCCCTTTAAGAAGGGAGTTGTAATGATTTTTGGACTCACTGATGCCCAGAAGTCAGTTTCCAGTTTAATTTGCTCCGCCCACAGTGAGCAGAAACCATAAAAAAACTCCCCACCTTCAATAATAATAATAATATCCAGACTGTCTCATTTTTCATCAAACGGTTCTTATTTTCACTCTCTCTCTCTTTTTATCATTTCCCACTCCCTCTTCTTCTAGTTCAAACAGTCATAAACATATCAATGTTTGCAAATGAATAAGATGTATTTACATATTTTTGTGTCTACTATTAATATTTACACATTTACATATTTCCTAAAAATCCAGAAGGGCTCTGATGCCATCTATGTGCTGATGGACTGAAAATTTGACGAAATTATCCTTTAGCATAAACCCATTTACCATTTACAGTCTTTCACTTCTGCAAATGGAGTGATGACTCATCTTGCACTCAGAGGCGTGTCCATTTTTGTCCAATCAAATGCTCTCTAGTCAAAATTCCTCCCTATAATACCACTTACAAAATACAAAAAAAAGCAAACAGCCACTAAATGTGAAAGGATATTTTAAAAAAGGGACAAACCTTTTGATATGCCCCCAATCAAAAAGATTATCGAAAATTGTGATTTCTATTAAAAGTGCAATAATTATAATTTTTTTTTAAACACAAAATTTGTAATATAACATGACTACAAAATAATAATTTATAATAATAAGTTATTATTATTATTATTATAATAATTTATAAATACTAACAATCTGTAATTTTTTATATTTCATTCAGTAATAATTTCTTAAATTATTATCACTAATATTATTATTACTATTACTAATAACAAATATAATTAATAATAATATGAAATATTAATTTATTTTACATTGTTTTTTTTTTTTTTGCAATCATTAAACCATCAAACTTTTATTTTGACGGACAACTGCAGGTAGCCCTTACAGCTTCCCTTTTGTTGACAAGCGTTTCTCACTACAAGTATGGGTGCATGTTGCGTTCCTACATGCACGTTAGAGTAACCCAAACGCAGAGACGGAGTGCTGAACAGCTCTGAGATGCTGGAGTCGAGCATAAGCTGCTCACGCATAAATGAACACAGTACCACACTTCATTATGAAACATGCAGCGCATATTTTGCAATTTGATAATCACACTAAACCATACTGCCATTTTGTTTTCAGGATTTTGATTAATGCAGTCCTAACATCAAGACAGGAAACAAAAAAATGCATTCTTCAAACCACTTCCTGGGCTCTTGAAGATATATTTACAATAGAAACCAACTGACCACATTCCAAGAGTTACCGTAGATCCAGATCCACGCATGTACACATACACACACCTCAGCACAGCTGCCAAGACTGAAATGTGCGAAGGATTGAGTTCCTCTCATGCGAATGAAAGAGGAACTACACACAATTCCAGCAGCCACCTGCCTTTGTCCATAACCTGCAGAGCTCTCCTGCATGTCTGTGTGTGTGTGTGTGTGTGTGTGTGTGTTGAGGGAGTTCCCATGCTGTCACTGCAGGTCTGTCATGTAGACTATGTGGGAAAGGCATGTGGTACATGTCATATATACAGGTCTGAACAGGACACCCTGACACCTGTTGCACAAGAGACATTCATTCACACACACACACACACACACACACACACACACCCCAGTGTTCATGCAAATGATAAAATGAAATCGACCTTATTTTCCATATTCTAAAAGCTAGTAGGGCTGCACAAATTGGGAAAATAATCAAATTGTGATTTTTCTGATAAAAATTGTGACTGCAAATTTTTTTTTTTAATCCTGTGTTTAGGACGGAAGAATTTTGTCAAAATACTGTGATTACATAATAATAATAATAATAATAATAATATTACAAAATAAAAAATTAAATAAAATTACTAATATATATACATATATATATATATATATATATGGAGGTTTGCTGTGTATGAAATTACATTTAAGATATAAATATATTTTTAATTTAAGATATGCATATACAATTATTTAATTATATCATTAAAATAATATCATATTTATTTAATTTTACATTACAATCAGAACACAGCGCATATATTGATTTAATTAAATCCTAGCCTTTGCGAAGTCATATCACAATTTTGTTTTTATTTTGATTAATCATGCAGGCCTAAAAGCTTGTACTTTAAATGTTAATTAAATCCAAAATTCTAATATCCAGTCATAAACCATTGGGACATATTACACACAAACATTTCACAGACGTGAAGCGTCTCAGTGACGGGTAACGGGGTCCCACACATATTTCCTTTCCAGAGGCATTCAAGCTATTGACCTCAAAAACAAAAGACGCATTATCAGTCCCTCTTCCACCCCCTCACTAGCACACCTCTGCCCCTCCATCTCTTCAACAGGAAACTTTTTTTTTTCCACTTGCTGCCGTTCACAAACACCCTCTCCTTCCTCTATAAAGTTATTTGCGCCCTTTCTTCCTCTCGGTCTCAAATAATAGACTCTTTCCTTTCTCTTTCTCTTGAGGTGTGTCATTTCTGCGCCACAGCGTCACCAAACGGATATGCGAAAATAGTTAGTTTCTGAAAAACATGTGAGTGGTGTTTACCTGTGCAAAGCTCAGTGCCACCACGCTGAGTGTGTTAATGGGATAGAACACCCAAAAATGAAAATTTGCTGTTAATTTACTCGCCCTCAGGTCATCCAAGATGTAGGTGACAGACTGACCTTTTCGCTTCATAAGACCTCTATATATCATCAGGAGCCACGGGTATTCATTTTGTGTTGTCTATTTATGCTTTTTTGACTCTCAAAGTGACGGTAGCCATTGACTTGCATTTTATGAAACACCAAGGCCCACGGTTTTAGCTAAAAATATTCTTTACTATTCTACTCAAGAAAAAAAAGTCACCTACATATTAGATGGCCTGAGGGCGAGTAAATTAACAGCTAATTTTTTGTTTTTTTGGGGGTGAACTATCCCTTTCATTACAAACACATGCTGCCGTTGTGTCTTCTGACCCTTTAAATGCTCAAGCTCTTTAAAAAGGGTTAGTTCACCCAAAAATTAAAATTCTGTCATTAATTACTCACCCTCATGTCGTTTCAAACCCATAAGACCTCCGTTCATCTTCGGAACACCACTCAACACCTTTTACTCTGACTGCAGCCACGCCCCCTGTGATCAGGTGAATTCGGAGGGGTGGCGTGCGATTTCTTCTGACCCAGTGGCGTAAAGTCTGACCAAGAAAGTGCGAGTACACATAAAGATTTATTTCATAATCATTTTAATAATGACATTTTACCCTAAGAAACCTTAAAGTGTTAGTTCTCCCAAAAATGAAAATTCTGTCATTAATTACTCACCCTCATGTCGTTTCAAACCCGTAAGACCTTCGTTCATCTTCGGAACACAAATTAAGATATTTCTGATGGAATCTGAGAGCTGTCTGACCCTGCATAGACAGCAATACAACTGAAATGTTCCCAAGTCCAGAAACGTAGCAAGGAGATCTGTAAAATAATCCATGTGACATCAGGGGTTCAACCGTAATTTTACGAAGCTACGAGAATACTTTTTGAGCACAAAAGAAAAAAAAAACGACTTTATTCAACAATTCGTCTCCTCAGCATCACCCTGTAGCGCCATTTTGGAGAATATCAGCTGGACGTAAACAGCGTAAACTGTTCTGTGTCAGCTACATCACAGATACACTGTTTTCGTTCAGATCAAATCCAAACAATGTAGGAAACAGATCCGGCGTGACGCAGCTGACACAGAACACCATACTCTGTTTACGTCGAGCTGATATTCTTGTTGAATAAAGTAATTTTTTTCTTTTATTTTGCGCACAAAAAGTATTCTCGTAGCGTCATAAAATTGCAGTTGAACCCCTGATGTCACATGGATTATTTTACAGATCTCCTTGCTACGTTTCTGGACTTGGGAACATTTCAGTTGCATTGCTGTCTATGCAGGGTCAGACAGCTCTCAGATTCCATCAAAAATATCTTAATTTGTGTTCCGAAGATAAACAAAGGTCTTACGGGGTTTGAAACAACATGAGGGTGAGTAATTAATGACAGAATTTTCATTTTTGGGTGAACTATCCCTTTAAAATTGGGTGGATTGTGATTGGCTGTGATTGTGAATGTTTTAATCATGCATCAGCTCGTAAAAGAAAAACAAACAAAAAAAACTTTTTTCAGGAAAAAACATTCTGAAAGTGATTCCAGTGACTTTGTTCCTCTGTTGCATTACAGTTATCCTGTAGTTGTGATTTCTACTTCCCTTTTTTCATAGAATTAAAATAATTATAAAAACTATATAGTTATTGTTATCATTCAGTTGGTGTGAACTGGCCTTTAGCCAGATTGTTGCTATGCAGTCGCCAAGGTACTTTGAGTGTTTTTTAACACATTTTTTTTTTGTTCTGCTGCTAAGGTGTTCTTGGAGTTTTTAACATTTGTTGTGTGGTTGTTAGGGTGGTCTGAATGGCTTTTATGCAATGCTGTGTAGTTGCCAAGGTGTTCTGAGCTATTTTTAAACATTGTTGTGAGGTTACTAAGGTGTAAATGTTGTTTTTTTTAATGCATTGTTGTGCTGTTACTAAGGTGTTTTTAATAGTTTTTACT
>NW_015506980.1:131369-132726 GCF_001515645.1 Sinocyclocheilus grahami
AATAAATTACATTTATTGGTCAAATCGATAATCCTGCCCCAAATTCAGTCAGTGTTTATCATTTTTAATCTATGCACCTAAAACTGTAAAACAGGTAATAAGTGTCCTACAATCGAGAAAAAACAAAGAATTACAAAATGTACCTTTAAACTGACATTTCAGAGGAGTTACCTCACACAACCTGCTGGACACCAATTAGTCATTAACTAAAAGACACACAGTGTTCATCACTCATTAACTCCAGGAAATTCTCCCATGATATTGTATCGCAACAGCCTTTGTGCTCATCTTCTAGCGTGGACAGGTCAGGTCGATCTACAACTCTATAATCATTCGCATTAGAGGTTGACCAATATGGTTTTTTAATGGCTGGTGCCAGTAACAGTGATGATTATACAGTCTAGCCCCTTGTTAAAAAGAAGTTAATTTTAGCATACTTTCAAATGAGTACTTATTATGGAAATAATTTACTTTAAAAGAATAAACTTCAATTCAATAAAATATGTAATCAATGCTGCAAAACGTCAGTTGTAATTTCAAAGGTCTTGGTTTCTTGTTCGTAAAACATTAAAGATCCCATCAAAAGGGAGTGCTCTCTAAAACGAGAATGTCCCTCCCCTCCCTTACAAAAATTAACTATAATAAAAGTGTAGTAACCACAGTATTTTGCCATATTGGTTACCACTTGTATGAACACAGTTTTACTACAAATACCATGGTTAAACTATGGTTAGTGTAGCAAAACCATAATTAATGTGTGGTTACCATGGTTTAACTATAGTAACCATGGTTTTTTGGTTGTATTTGTAGTAAAACCTGCAACATCTAGTACTCAACTGTATATATACACAGACTATATAAAAGAAGCTTAAACTTCCTGTTTAGAACGTTTCGTTACATTTGTCAAATTTTGTGTGTGTTAAATCATGGAGTCTCTAAAGCAGCAATTACATCAGTGTATCTGAATAACTGTGTAACTGTGCTTGTGAAAGAGAAAGCGATTAGAGAGAGACAGAGAAAGTGAGACGTGGGAGAAAGCAGAAGAAAGACAGACAGAGAAAAACAGACAACATCTTAAGAGAATGACCCAGAGAACCCTGTGAAAAGCGTGGTTTTTTTCAACCGCTTCTTCTCACAACTCCGCTATTACCGCTTGCCACTTTGATCCCATTTACACAGTCCAGAACATATCGGAAAGAGACTGATCTGAGAAAACAAGAGCTCGAAATGGGAGTTTGTCTCTCGCAAATGGCATTTGAATTGAGAACATGAAACTGACGTCAGCCGGAGAAACTTTCCAGAGATTCAAGTTTGTGTTTGAAAGAAGCAAAATGAACATCTGAGAGGATTGATTGTT
>NW_015506980.1:133013-166546 GCF_001515645.1 Sinocyclocheilus grahami
CAAAATTAACAATTGGGAGGAGTTGTTGTTGGGGGGGGGGGGTTTGAAGCACATGTTTGATGCTCCCAAAAGAGAGAGGTGCTGATGTCATTAGAGGACCACCAACATATAAAGCCCAGACGACATAGTTCACCCAAAAATGAAAATGTGCTGTTAATTTAAATTTACTCGCCTTGCACAGACTGATTGTTTCGCTTCATAAGACCTCAACATTTCGTCAGGAGCCATAGGTATTCATATTGTGTTCCTTGATATGCTTTTTTTTTTTTAATTCTCAAAAACAAGCAGCCACTGACTTGCATTTTATGAATCATCAAGGACCCCCGTTTCAGTTAAATATCTTTAATTTTCTGCTCAAGAAAAGAAGTCACCTATATCTTGGATGGCCTGAGGGTGAGTGAAATTAACAGCAAATTTTCATTTTTGGGTGAACTATCCCCTTAACCATATTTTGGGGACAAATTTGTACCCAGAAGTGCATGAGCTAAATTTGACAGAACCTCCCAAAAAGTCATTTTGGGGATATCCTCGTTTGCAAAAACACTAAAATAAAGCAAACTGTAAACATTTTAAGATGTCATTGCAACAGAGTCATTTGGTTAACTGTAAAGAACATAGACGTTAACAGAAACAAACTAATTGGATTCTGAACGAAACCCTAATGCTAACACGCACACTCTTACCCATGTAGTTTTGAAAACTCGAAGCAAGTCTCCAACAGACACGCACACACAACTTACACTGTTGCATATTTTTAGCATGCTGAGGTATATTTATAGCTCCAAATGCCCAAAGGAGAGCAGGAGAAAAGTAATAGGAAAATTCTAGGCCCTCTCCTAAGACACACACACCTCTCGTCCTCTTATACTTGCGTAAACACATAAATCTCTCACACACATGCACACAGAGGCGTACTGTAGGCAATACAGGGTCAATACTGTGACCGAAGTGTGTGACAGAGGAGTTAAACGTTAACAACACACACACAGTGAAGGCTTTATGACATTGGCCCCAGCTTAACAAACTACATTTGAGTGCGGCGCCAGTGGAAATGTGGGGAGGGGTGAAAGTAGAGTGAAGAATGAAAGGGTCTGATGGCCGTCTCTGTCCCAGGCTGTCCACTTAGACTCAGTCTCTCTGGCAGACCAAATTGTGTGTTTCCAAAACAACAAGCTCTTTGACTTTTGCAAGCTGCAACTTAACTTCGTCAACGTTGCTGCCAGATTTAATTCGGTTGAGAAAGTGGCACGAGATGAGAGCTGTTCTCCAGTCGGATGACAAACTTATATTAATTGGGGCCTATGATGATGCATTGACGTCCTTTTCAGCAGCACGTTGTGAACTGATATGTGTTTATTGACAGGCTTACACCAATATCTAGAGAGCAGATCCATACATAATACTCTGAATTGTAATCTTTTTTGTCAACCTGAAATTATATTTGCAACACAATATGACGCATTTACAAGTGAAACTTAATGTTAAGCAACAACAACAACAAAAAAATTTATAAATAAATGTAGTAAATAACTTCTGTTATTTACTATTATATGCAACAATTTCAAAGACATAAATGTAATCAGGGACTGAAGTAGTTTTTGAGGCAAACTCGATTCAACAAGCATATACTGTAAACCTTTTTTTGGGATGGATGGATGGATGGATGGATGGATGGATGGATGGATGGATGGATGGATGGATGGATGTTTTCAGGCATTAACAAGGTTAATGCCTGTTGAAAACCAAACAAAACAATGACTTTCTGGTAAATGTCTGTGAAAAACTTCTAGCTACTACTTTCCGTAAACCGTTTTGCTTCCCACAAATAAACCGCAAGTTTTGTGCAAATAAACAGATTCCGCCAGGGCTGTTACTCACACACTTCATATAATCAATGCAAATCAGTCAAAGGCTAGTCACTGTGACAAACGTTTATGTACACATACGTTGTCAGCTGTCTCCTATTTGGCAAGGAGTTCAAAGGGTCAGCGCCACTGTACTTTTAATCCCACTCCATCACCTGATGGCAAGACCTTTGCTCACGCCACTGAGCGCTATAAAGGAAAATTAAACACACTCAAGCCGACAGCCATGCTGAAATCTCTAATCATTCACCTGCTACCTGCATTTAAAAGCCCATAAGTGCGTCCAGGTCACAAGTGAGCAATCACTGCCTCCAATCAGGTCTTTCCACTACTGTAAACTCAGTCAAGCCCAGAAATGGTAATCTGATCTTCAATTAGAAAAACAAATATGATTATTATTATAGCTTACCTATTTTTTACAAAGGTCAGATTAAATCATTTCAGTCCATGATATCGAGTCAAGAAAATTTGCTGTTTAAGGTTGACCCAAAAATGAACATTGTCATAATTTGCTCACTCTCATGTCTTTTCTAATCTGTGCGACTTTCTTTCTTCCATTAAAACACCAAAATAAATGCTGTTATTTACTCAGGCACACTGGTTGGCATAGTCAGCTGGTTGATATTGATAACAAGAATGTTAGCTTGAGGTTAGTATTTATTCATGGACGCATTAATATTTTGTTTTTAGATATTTTAGCAAGGGATGTGCAAAAACATACTTTCAAACTCATCTCCATATTTTTCCTGTAATTTTTCCCTCAAAGGCAAAACAACGTCAAAAGCAAGGCATGCATAAAATAAAATAAAACTCTGTTAGTCATAATTGTAGAAGTATCATTCAAACAAATTTGGTGAACCATTTCATATTGATTTGTCTCAAAAGAATGATCCATTAAAAAAATAGGAAATACCTACTTCAAAATTTGTCTCGTTTCTTATACGAAGTTATCTTACAGCTTCAGAAGGCTTGGAATATAACACGCAAATAAACTTGTTTGATACTTTTATGGTACTTTTGTATCCTGAAGCCATTCAAAAAAAACTAATTGGAAAGAGAGACCATCACATTTTTCCAATTTTCTCCTTTTGTACTATACAGAAGGAATACATGGAAACAATTGGAAACAATTAAAATAAATGACTGGAACAAAATAAGTGAGACTAAATTATGGCTCTCACTTTAATTTCTCGGGAAAAATAAAAATAAAAATAAAAATTCACTTTAACTCTACGCATCACTCAGGATTGAGCATGCTAATGGCACTACCGTATAAAATATCGCCCCACACCCAGATTACAACTGATGACTCAGCATTCGACAGAACAGCTACGCATCAGAACGGGAGAAAGACAGAGAGGCATAATTGTTAGAAGTCGGGATTGTGCCTTGTTTGAACATGAAACTTGCCGAGCCAAACCCCAATTTCCCACACGTCAGCTGAAACCACCAAACATGCTTTCATTCCACGTCTGACTAATACGGCCACTCTCTCACACACAAACGGTGACTAACACACTTTCTCACTTTCCTTAAGTTCTTCCCTTCCTCTGCAGCGGGGACTACTTCACACCATCTGAACACTCCCCCCCCCCCCCCCCCACCCCCCCCCCCCCCCCCCCCCCCCCGCCCCCTGCCCCCCTGGTATGTGTTCCGCTCATTCCCTAATGAAGTGTGTGAAGAGGGAGCCATTAAACACGTATTAAACCATGTTCAAACCCATTATTCATGCTGCCTGTAGGATCGCATTTGACATTTGACTGAGCATCAATTATGTTTGACAGCTCTATAAATGATACACAAAGGACTTTTTGGCGGGGCTTGCTGAGGCGAGCATTACAATTACTATTGCTCATACTCAGGGTTTGGGGTTCGTCAAATGCTGAACTCTAAGTATTAAACATCGTAATCATACAGTCCACTGAAAGAAAGATTGGACTTGCATTTTTTGTAAGGGACAAAGAAATTGGCGTAGGTATGTGTTCCGCTCATTCCCTAATGAAGTGTGTGAAGAGGGAGCCATTAAACACGTATTAAACCATGTTCAAACCCATTATTCATGCTGCCTGTAGGATCGCATTTGACATTTGACTGAGCATCAATTATGTTTGACAGCTCTATAAATGATACACAAAGGACTTTTTGGCGGGGCTTGCTGAGGCGAGCATTACAATTACTATTGCTCATACTCAGGGTTTGGGGTTCGTCAAATGCTGAACTCTAAGTATTAAACATCGTAATCATACAGTCCACTGAAAGAAAGATTGGACTTGCATTTTTTGTAAGGGACAAAGAAATTGGCGTAGCATATTTAGGAACCAAAATACCATAGAGACTTGAGGGTGGGCCTAGGGTTAATATTTTGCTTTTTGTTTTTATTTGTTATGTATTTTAATATAAAATTTACTGTAAAATCAGTTCAGTTTCAGTTAGATTCAACAATCGAATGTTAGTTTCAGATTAGTCTTTATTTCATGTAAATAAAAAGGCAAAGGCAAAAAAAATGTAAAATTAAAATTAAATAAATTTTCAGTTAGATTCAACAATCGAATGTTAGTTTCAGATTAGTCTTTATTTCATGTAAATAAAAAGGCAAAGGCAAAAAAAATGTAAAATTAAAATTAAATAAAATAAAATGTGTGAATGAATGAATCATTAAAGGTGACATATCATGAAAATCTGACTTTTCCAGGTTTTAAGTGCTATAATCAGGTCCCCGGTACATCTACCAACCAAGGAAACATGAAAAAGATTAACCCAGCAACTTTGTTTTGGTAAGCTTTTTTCTGCAAGCGTCTGAAAAAACGAGCGTGTCTGATTTTGCTCCCTTGGTGACGTGGCAAACGGATCTCATTATAATATTACCGCCCCTTAATCTGTAAATGTCCACCCACGGCACCTTCATTATGTTTTCACAAGCGACAACGGTGTACCCGCTCTAATGCCATGACGAAAGTTTGAGCAAAGCATGCTATCTGTTCTGTCTTTGGCTGCACAGATGAGCACAGAACACTATTTAGAGTCCCAGCCTCAGAGGAGACAAGAGAGCAGTGCATTTATTGATTTATTTACTGTATATTGCTACCGCCACACAGATCTAAAATAAACATGCGATTTATTTCCCAGCTGATTACCTTCACAGACATAACCCACTGTTTTTTGTAACTCATGTGTGTTTTTAACGTAAACTTGTGTGTGAATGAGAACTTAGTTTAGTACTCGCATGCTGTGACAGCCGCTTTCTGTCCGTGTGCTTCGGATGTGTGCTCTCAGAAAACCATGTATCCGAAGTTTAAACTCATATGGTTTAAAACGCATGATTTCAGCGCGATAAACATGATAATCAGAACCAAAACAGATGTTTTTAGCATGCACAAGCTGTAATGGCGCAGCTCTATTCTGGAAAAGGGAGCGGGGAGCAGCAGCTCATTTGCATTTAAAGAACCAGGCCCGAAAAACAGCCCGTTTCTGCTTCCACTCAAAATAGGCATTTTCAAAATGATATAATAAATGATCTGTGGAGTATTTTGAGCTGAAACTTCACAGACACATTCTGGGGACACCAAAGACTTATACTACATATTGTAAAAAGGGGAATAATATGTCTCCTTTAAGTGAATGAATCATTTAAACAAGTTTGGTGACGGTACCAAATTTTCATGTTGCAACAATTGCTAATGTGTTGTTTAGTGTTTGCGATAAGAAACGAAATGAGGAATCAACAGAACATTTTCAGCATTATCTAAAATAAGAAAGATATTTGCACTTTGGATTGGCAGAGGTACTTTAATATCTACTTATTGTAGATATTAATCCATTTATTGTTGTGTAAAATCCTATTTCCCAACAAAATAGCCATTGGAAATGCTTTAGGGCCCAATGGGGATAAGATTCGACATATTTCGCCCATTCCAGAAAGACTGAAGGCGGACCAAAGCCTTGCTTGGCTGTGCGATTTGCAAGCGGTTTGCAGCCTGTCAGGCACTAAACGGGGGCAGCTTACTGGATTGAGTGCATTTTCAACAGAATCACTGGATTAAACAGTCTATCATCATCTGCAGGTAGGATGTGTTGTGCCAAGCAGACACAGATCAGATGTGAAAATGATGAAATTAAAATATTTGATGAATAATAGTCTTTAGTTTCACATACTGGCTGTTTGGGTAAAGAGGTATTAGAGGTCAGTAGGTCACAGAAATCTCTTTCCTGCTGAATCATGTTTGAACATTACAGATCTAATAAACACTTTTGTGCACGTAGGCCTTCAAATTAATGTTGAATAACTAGCAGATGAGTAAACTGAACACTCCCAGTCTGGCATTTAGTAAAAAAAGGGTTAGATTGTAAAATCCTGTTTTCATCACAATAGTGGGTTTACCTAGAAACTTCCCACTGTCAGTGTCTGTATCTAGTAATTTTCTCTCTCAGTCTCTCTCTCTGTCCAGCTGTGTGCCTTCCATCTTCAGTCAGTCCATTGTTCCTCAGCTGCAACAGGCCATTTGTTTTTCAGTCGCCTGTCGTCGTGGGAGTGAATGCAGTGCAGTTTTGAATAGTACAAAAGGTTACAAGAGTGCAACCATATTGGTGAGCAAGTGATATAGTGCTAAATTTCTCCAAATCTTTTCCGATTAAGAAATAAACTCGTCTACATCTTAAATGGCCAGAGGGTGAGCAAATTTTCATTTTCAGGTGAACTATTCCTTTTAAGAATTAGAGAGGAAGTAAGACAGATCTACTTCAGAAAACGGTACCTGCATCTACATCTGCGGTTGCATACTTGTGTAAAGGATGTTTCTGGCTTTTGAGGAGACTCGGGAGTGTGTACTGAACATCCGAGACACCCTGCTGAACAACTTTGATAAATAACAATCAACAACAACTCCCGACAAATTATAATCACTTTCAAACTTCGTTTTCAGCGTCAGGTGATTACTTTTCTCAAAAGCCAATTTGGTAATTATCTATAATTACCCAAAGCTTCTCTTCCAGTTTCTCAGAATCAGTTGGATACATGCGCCTCATGCCAGGATATTTGCAAATGCAAACTAATCGTAATCATGTTGTAATAAACATGATTGGCACTTGCAAAACAAAAAAGAGAAAGGAGATCTAATAGACACTTCAGAGATTAATTTGTATAACTTAAGAAGTGTTATTTGGTGCATTGTAGATGACTTGTTCTATGTGCAGTGCATTGTGGGACTACGCACAGGTGAAAGCCAAAAAATCAGCCTGTTGGGGGTTTAGGCGGGTTGCTGTTGCAACTACGCATGACATGAGTCTTGGCAAATGAAAGCAGTGTGAGAGAAGAGTGAAGAACGCTGGATGATGACAACAACAAGCAGAGAGACAGAGAACGGACGCAGTCAGGGGGAAATTATCTCGCAGCCGGGCTTGAAAACACTGCCCGTGCCCCTGTGCCAAGAAGCAATGCCACAGCAAAGTGAAAGAATACTGTTTATTTAAGAGGAAGGGAGGACAGACTGCAGCTGTCTGAAGAAGGGAAACCAGGAAGGAGGAGTGAAGCAATCAAAGGCAAAGAAGCCAATATAAACACCCTCACAGATCCAGCCTGAGAAACTGTTAAAGGAATAGTTCACTCAAAAATAAAAATTCTGTTATCGTTTACGCACCCTCAGGTCATGCCAAACCCTAGGCCTGGGCGATAAAACGGTATCGATATTTATCGACGGTACACCTTCTTCAATATCGATAGAAAAAATGTTTGATATAGAGCACGATACAGGCATGTGCTATGAGTGACGCAGACAGCACACACAAACACGAACACATGCTGAAATGAGTGCTGCGCCTGCCTGCGATGAGGAGATTGTGAATAAAGAACGAATATTAGTCGAATTTAAAATAAACATTTGCAATGTTAGGTGTGCGTCAGGGAGCGTCATCCGTGGCGCGCGAGATGCGGTCATGATGTAAGTTTTAATTCTGTTATCGTTTACGCACCCTCAGGTCATGCCAAACCTAGGCCTGGGCGATAAAACGGTATCGATATTTATCGACGGTACACCTTCTTCAATATCGATAGAAAAAATGTTTGATATAGAGCACGATACAGGCATGTGCTATGAGTGACGCAGACAGCACACACAAACACGAACACATGCTGAAATGAGTGCTGCGCCTGCCTGCGATGAGGAGATTGTGAATAAAGAACGAATATTAGTCGAATTTAAAATAAACATTTGCAATGTTAGGTGTGCGTCAGGGAGCGTCATCCGTGGCGCGCGAGATGCGGTCATGATGTAAGTGACGTTGTTGCATTTGAATGTTTTGTTAGTCTAGCTCACGAGACGCGCCGCTGCTGCGTTATTCATTCAAAAGACTAGACAAATATAGTAGCTCGATGCGGAGAAGATCTTGAATGGGTTAAAACCGAAACCAAGCCATTCACACAGAGTGCATTTTTAGACGGACAAATATGACTGCAGCGCTCACGTCTCAGAGAAGAGATGTACAGAAAGCCATGCAGAGTTAAAACGGTTTAAACCTTTAGAAAACGCATCGAATTTGTGGAGGTTTATTCATTTTCACTGCATTTCATATGTTTTTAAAATGCAGTCTGTGTGAATGGCGCTTCGGCTCTTTGGATTAAGCAATGCATAAATACACAATGCTGTTTTGTTCATTATTGTTTATGCAATTTACAAAATTTTATGAGTTAATTTAGGCATAATGCACATTTTTATAGAGTTACTTGCTAAATGCGCTGCATTATTTTGCTCATTGCGCCCTCCTGTGGCCTCGGGAGACAATTAGACCTATACAATAAAGACCTATTTTATCTGCATTTAAAACATTAGATATTTAATTTTTATTGTGTTTGATTGTTAAAACAAAAAATATTTGTTGTTTGTCTCAATAAATTGTGTTGATTATAAATAGTCGTTAAATTAAAAATAAAATTCTATTGCTTTTTGTTTTAAAAAAGGTTATAAAAAAGTGTCAATAATTATCGATACCGAACGATATGAAACATTATATCGTTGATACATTTTTTTATGCACCTCTTTTATAGCGTAGAGTATAGAGTTGCAATATACAGTTGTGGTCACTGTGAACCGTTTTGTATTAAAAAGCTGCATGAAGATTTATAAAAAATAAAAAAAACTTTCGTGTTTCTCAGAAAAGAAGAAAAATGTATATAGGTTTGAAACAACAAGAATTTGTATTTTTTGTATTTTTGTAGTTAATTATTCAGATTCTCATTCATAAATTCCAACGAATCATTGTAATTCACTTGTGAACCTGTATGACTAATTCATTGAAAAACAACTGACAGGAAAGACTGATTCATTCCCAAATCGGAAATCCCTATGACCTGCAAACTATTTATGCACACACACATTTTAGCATCATTTAGCCAAATAATTTTTTCAGGCAAGTATTGTATGTTCATTAAAGAAAGATAGATCACTTTTCCATGCCTGCAACACACCACTTTAAAACTCCATGATATTTATGTGATTGTGTGAACCGTGTCCTTTTCTAAGTGTATGTGTGCATTAAGTCATCAAATATGTTTGTGCTCATTATGTAACAAGAAAAGACCGTATGCAAATAGGGCGAAAGAAATATTGATATTATATTTGCAATGACTTTGCTGATAACACTGATAGATTTTGAAATAAACAGAAGTTCCCGTGTGATTTTAATAATGTAACTACTATGTAATACTGATGTTTTATGTATGTATATTAGTGCATATAAATTAAAATGTTACATAATTAGTCATTTTGTTAATTTAGTGAAAAACATGCCTTGATTAGTTTTATAGACCTTATGCGTCAGAGAAGCAAGTGCGCAGTCATCATGATGTAAGTGACGTTGTTGCATTTGAATGTTTTGTTAGGCTAGCTCACGAGACGCGCCGCTGCTGCGTTATTCATTCAAAAGACTAGACAAATATAGTAGCTCGATGCGGAGAAGATCTTGAATGGGTTAAAACCGAAACCAAGCCATTCACACAGAGTGCATTTTTAGACGGACAAATATGACTGCAGCGCTCACGTCTCAGAGAAGAGATGTACAGAAAGCCATGCAGAGTTAAAACGGTTTAAACCTTTAGAAAACGCATCGAATTTGTGGAGGTTTATTCATTTTCACTGCATTTCATATGTTTTTAAAATGCAGTCTGTGTGAATGGCGCTTCGGCTCTTTGGATTAAGCAATGCATAAATACACAATGCTGTTTTGTTCATTATTGTTTATGCAATTTACAAAATTTTATGAGTTAATTTAGGCATAATGCACATTTTTATAGAGTTACTTGCTAAATGCGCTGCATTATTTTGCTCATTGCGCCCTCCTGTGGCCTCGGGAGACAATTAGACCTATACAATAAAGACCTATTTTATCTGCATTTAAAACATTAGATATTTAATTTTTATTGTGTTTGATTGTTAAAACAAAAAATATTTGTTGTTTGTCTCAATAAATTGTGTTGATTATAAATAGTCGTTAAATTAAAAATAAAATTCTATTGCTTTTTGTTTTAAAAAAGGTTATAAAAAAGTGTCAATAATTATCGATACCGAACGATATGAAACATTATATCGTTGATACATTTTTTTTCCGCTATATCGCCCAGCCCTAGCCAAACCTGTATGCTTTTTTTTTTTTTTTTGCTGACAACACGCATCTAACTGTATACCATATTTGATTTCATATGCACCTCTTTTATAGCGTAGAGTATAGAGTTGCAATATACAGTTGTGGTCACTGTGAACCGTTTTGTATTAAAAAGCTGCATGAAGATTTATAAAAAAAAAAAAACGCTTTCGTGTTTCTCAGAAAAGAAGAAAAATGTATATAGGTTTGAAACAACAAGAATTTGTATTTTTTGTAGGATTTTGTTTAATTATTCAGATTCTCATTCATAAATTCCAACGAATCATTGTAATTCACTTGTGAACCTGTATGACTAATTCATTGAAAAACAACTGACAGGAAAGACTGATTCATTCCCAAATCGGAAATCCCTATGACCTGCAAACTATTTATGCACACACACATTTTAGCATCATTTAGCCAAATAATTTTTTCAGGCAAGTATTGTATGTTCATTAAAGAAAGATAGATCACTTTTCCATGCCTGCAACACACCACTTTAAAACTCCATGATATTTATGTGATTGTGTGAACCGTGTCCTTTTCTAAGTGTATGTGTGCATTAAGTCATCAAATATGTTTGTGCTCATTATGTAACAAGAAAAGACCGTATGCAAATAGGGCGAAAGAAATATTGATATTATATTTGCAATGACTTTGCTGATAACACTGATAGATTTTGAAATAAACAGAAGTTCCCGTGTGATTTTAATAATGTAACTACTATGTAATACTGATGTTTTATGTATGTATATTAGTGCATATAAATTAAAATGTTACATAATTAGTCATTTTGTTAATTTAGTGAAAAACATGCCTTGATTAGTTTTATAGACCTTATGCGTCAGAGAAGCAAGTGCGCAGACATCTTTAGAATGTTGTCCTATTGTTTTTGCAGTAGCTCTACAGCATCACTGTTGAACAGTAATTAGCTGGTGAAGTGGATTTACTTATTGTAGAGTTAACGAAAGTTATCATGTGCATTGCAATGTTTCGAAGCAGACGTCATAACAAATGTCAGTAGACCAGGAAGGTTTTAAAATGAGTGGTTCATTCATAAATTCGAACGACCTTACCTTCACGCCGTGGAAATGCAAACGGTTGATGGAAGACAACGAGCGCAATGCTGTAAAGGGACAGAGCTACATAAGGTGTGTAAAGTGTGTCATTTTGTGATTCCCTTTTACTAAAGCAAACAGTTCCTGGCCAGCCAGTGTTGCTGTGTTGGTCTGGTAAGGATCTATTTACAAAAATGACTACAAAGGTTATGAGGTATACATTGGTTTGAGTGTATATAGAATGATCACATCGTGGAACAGAGTTTCTTGGATCGCATACCATGTGACCCCCAAGAGAGCCGAAAAACAGAGAGAGAGAGAGAGAGAGAGAGAGAGAGAGAGAGGGGGCAGGCAGTACATACACTTGGGTGTATATAGAATGATCACATCGTGGAACAGAGTTTCTTGGATCGCATACCATGTGACCCCCAAGAGAGCCGAAAAACAGAGAGAGAGAGAGAGAGAGAGAGAGAGGGGGCAGGCAGTACATACACCATAAACAGATTATCATGGCCACAGAACAGCAGTGTGTGCATGACTGAGGATGCAGTCCCTCGGTGAGCTCTGCAGTCTCTTTCTCCGTTTCATTCTCTCTCTGTAAAGACAGGGAAGAGCTCGGCTCACTTTGCACGGGGGGGTCAAGGGTTGTATCTTTTCCAACACACTCTGGGCCATCAGCCAAGTAGAGCAAGAAAAAAAGAAAAAAAGAAAATAAAAAAATAAGAGCAAATTGCAGCCGCAGCACAAACAGACAGTGTGATGGTGAGAGTGAGACAGAGACACGGAGGTACAGTCTCTATTCTGTAGATCTAGTGTTAAGCATGAAAAAGAGAGAGCGAGAGAGAGAGAGCGAGAGAGAGAAAGACATGCAGGAAAGTGAGACATGCAAAGGAAAAGTAGATTTGTACATTTTCTGAAGAAAATGTGAGTGGTGTTTGTCTGTGCAAAGGTTGCTGCCATAATGCTAGGATGTTCCAGGGGGTCAAAAGAACCATCTGCCAAGTCTCTATGATATTCTGGTCTCTAGATATGCATTTATGCTTAGAAGTTTGGAAGTTAGTTTCAATCACAAAAAAAAAAATCTTTAACAAATTCCTCTGTTAAAGATGATTAAACTTAATTATTCTGTAACCACCAAGTACATGTGCGTGTACATATCTTAATCATTATATATATATATATATATATATATATATAGTTATTAGTGCTGGGATTAGTGTGCATATAAAGATCATTACAGCATGTTGACAAAATATATTTAAATAGAGCATTTTGCAAACGACACACTGAAAGATACAGCCACTCATCTTATTTATGCTTAGAAGTTTGGAAGTTAGTTTCAATCACAAAAAAAAAAACTTTAACAAATTCCTCTGTTAAAGATGATTAAACTTAATTATTCTGTAACCACCAAGTACATGTGCGTGTACATATCTTAATCATTATATATATATATATATATATATATATATAGTTATTAGTGCTGGGCAACGATTAATCGCGGTTAATCACATCCAAAATAAAAGTTTGTGTTTACATAATATATGTGTGTGTACTGTGTATTTTTATTATGTACATATAAATGCACACACATGCATGTATATGTTTAAGAAAAATATATAATATTTTTATATTAAATATATACTGTATGTGTGTGTATATAATAAATATACACAGTACACACACACATATTACGTAAACAAAAACTTTTATTTTGGATGCTATTAATCATGATATACACACACAAGCTAAAATGTATATTTTTACAAATATCATGAATTGTCAATTCATAAATATAATTACATTTTGGGGAGCCACACTACATGATATTTTACAACATAAAAGGTCAAATTATCTATTTTAAGAGACATCATTTCCTGTTTTATGCTTTTTTCCTGCATCATTTCTGCACATTAGTTGTACCACGTTATTTTTCCTGGGCAAACAATTGTTTTTTCTCAAATATTTATAATATTTTAACAAGGTTTTTTTATTCATTAAGTTATCAGACAGTTTATGCCTGAAAAAAATAAATAAATCAGCCATTAAATATATATTTTTTTAATCATAAAAGAGGTGTATTCAAGTCACTAAGAGTTTGAATTTAATTTTGAATGTATTTCTGAAATAAATTAACAGATCTGAAGGAAAAAAAAAAATTATGTCAGTGATTACAACAAATTTGACATTTGAAAGGGCTGAATGGTCAAAAGTTAAAGTGGTACCCTAGTTTTGCATGGCACACACTATGGCCTGGTTTCACAGACAGGGCTTAGGTTAAGCCAAGATTAGGCCATAGTTCAATTAGGAAATGTAAGTATCATTTATAGACGTGCCTTTAGGAAATAACAATACTCCTGTACATCTTCAGACAAAACAATGGCACTGACATATTTGAAGATCAGTCAGTGCGAGTTTCTTTCAGTTAAAACAGCCCAGACATGTATATTTTAGTCTGGGACTAGGCTTAAGCCTTGTCTGTGAAACCGGGGGCAAGACTTTTAACCATTCCACAATTCCAGGTCTTGGTAAATCTAAAATCAACAATCATCATTACAGGGGAAAGAATACAGTACATTTTCTCTTATGAGAAAAATCGCACTTCATCATTGGTGCGAAAAGCTAAATATTTAAGCCAGTGTATACACACTCTGCCATCCAGCCAATTGCAGCGCTGGAGGAACAAACTCAACAGGAATCTTGTACAAACACAGAATAATTTCCATTTCACCTTAAATGTAGGGCAAAGTTCTAGCTCGATCCAGCCAAAGTGTTTGTCCTAAAGTGAAAAAAGAAAAAAAGGCTTGTGTTGACAATGGAGTATTCGGAGTCTCACAGCTAGGTGCTGTTGTGTTCGGCGCGCTGAAAGCTTCTCGATATCACATTATTCTTTCATAGCTCACCTTAGCGCTGTGACTTGTAACTCATCTGGAAGCTCAGATCACCTAACCAAGATAAGAAACACTTTGTTCCAAACATCGGATTTTACTGTCCTTCCAACACACTACAAACGGCCTTTAATAGACCCAAAACACAGATATACAATTGATGAAACATTTCACCTTCCTCTTGCCTGACCTGTGATAAGATGGATTACATTGTTTGCCATGCTATCGTTGTTTTTATGATGAGGTGATACTGAGGTGGTGCGTTCATAGTTCTATGACATAACATAGTCCTGCGGTGGTTCTGGTTTTTAATATTGCCGATGTGAATATGCCTTCCCTGGATGCCTGTCTGTGTGCCTGAGAGGATGCACTACTCTTTAAACAATAGGAAAGCAGATGGTGGCACAGGGACAAACGCTGTCCCTTAGCAGAGGTGATCTGAAATGTGGCATCACACGGTCTCAGGTAAGAGGCCATATGTTAGGCTGTGAAATGTTTGCACATGCCAGCCTGAAGAGGTCCGTTCTGGTTCTGCAGCGGAGGATATTAAGTGTTATTAGAATAGTGCACAGGTCGGCAACCTAGACGTGTCTAACCCAGACGCATGCAGACTTCACAAAACTTGACGGTCCCTGTTATAATCGATGGAACTAGACTTTAGCCCATTCATGGATGGACACCCTCTTTCTATTTTCAGTAAGACCCAGGGCTACTCCAGCTAGCTATGTTTTCTTCTTCATCTTTCTGAAATGTTATTTTTTTATGAATTTATTTGTTTTATGTATTTTTAAAGCTTACATCCAAGTCAGATCATGTCTTTAGTATTGTAATTACATTTTCCATCTATATTTTTTATGCTAACCAGTTGTATACTACATATATATATATATATATATAAAGCACGCCCAAAAATGAACATTTACTCATCCTCAGACCATCCAAGATGCAGATGAGTTTGTTTATTCATGGGAAGAGATTTGGAGAAATTTAACATTACATCACTTGCTCACCAGTGGATCCTCTGGAGTGAATGGGTGCCGTCAGAATGAGAGTCCAAACAGCTGCTAAATACATCAGTTTACAGCTTAGTTTACAGCTGTTTTGGACTTGATCTGTGCATATTTCTCTCTTTATTCAGACAAGACTACTTTTCAAATCAATGTTCATGTCAGAAATACTTGTGGATTATTGTGATGTTTTTAGAAGCCGTTTGGACTCTCATTCTGACGGCACCCATTCACTGCAGAGGTGAGCAAGTGATGTAATGCTAAATTTCTCCAAATCTGTTCTGATGAAGAAACAAACTCACCAACATTTCACCATGGATGGTCTGAGGGTGCGTAAAGTTCTTCTTCAAAACCCAAATGAAGATATTTTTACTGAAACCTATTTTCTATCCATTCATTGAAAGTTCATGCAACCCAAAGTTCACAAAGGAAATCCATACAGACTGAGAAGTGTAATCCATTGACTCATTCATTAACATCGATGAATGAATGTGTATGTGGTACGTGGTAATCACACTATTAACACTTACCTATTAAAAAAAAATGTCTGCTACAAATGAGTTAAGCCGAATGTCACAAATTATAAAGGACATTTTGTAATGCATTTTGAGGTCCAATTACAACTTTTAGAATTAAATTATTCAATGTTTTACAAAAATGTTGAGTGGCTGAGCTTTCTGAAATTTCTCGTATGAGTAATCAAGACAACCAGACATTTACATCGGTGTCATACTAGTGAAGAGAAGCTTGTCAGATTTCTAACATATCTTCCCATCTTTTCGGGTTGTTCCAACGCCCCTGTCTAGCAGTCGCGGTGCTCAGTTCGTATTCAGCTGGTGTCATTCAATGATCTCACTTCCTGCTTTCCCCCCAATGATTTCCACATTCATCTCTCACTGCATCTATGAAAAAAAGTCCGAAAGAATCTCAACAATTCAAGTGCATTATCAGATAAATGTTCCTTCTAACTAAAATGTGACATCACAATGTAGTCTAGTCTAGTTCTTTACAGCAGTTGTTTATCCTCTACTGTTTCCACAGAAGCAGAAGTGAATTGTAGGTTTGAACGTGAGGTCAACTCGGGTCACTCTAACCACACTCAGTTCCGCAGTAAACTCACAAGTGTCCAGGAAGCAAGTTTTTCTGGAACACACAAACCAGTACATGAAGCCTTCTAAAGTTACACACGTTTTTTTTAGGGAACTTTTTTTTTTTTAATATTCAAATAATTTTTCTTATCCAGATATGCAGAGACAACTATAAGTATGGAATTTCTAAGTCGATTCCTCTGAAAAAGTGTAAACACTGTGACTCTGTGCTGCTCTGTTTATTTAATTGTTTGTTTGTTTTTTACACCATTTTACTATTCTTTTGTTTGCTTGATTGATTGATTGTTTTGTATCATTTTCAACAAAAGATTATTTTAATGATCCTAAAAATGTTGTGTGGAGTAACCACATAGTAAAAAATAAATAAATAAATACATAAATACACATTTTAATAACATTTAAATAACACACCACATGACATTTTACAATCAAATGCCACCTTAAATGTACACCTCCTTAACAGAGGTCATCTCTATATTATTTTCTGATTTATATATCATGGTATTTGTAAGAAATTATATATATATATATATATATATATATATATATAAATAAAAATCACAATACTACTAAGGTTTTCTTTTCTAGAATTAGATTTTTTAACAAAAAAATGTTTTTCTTAGTATGATACAAGGACAGTTGTACCACCCTGGCATTTTTTTTACTTTATGCTCTCAAAAATTACCACAAATTAATTTCAATTCAGAAATGAAAAATGTGCATCAGGGAACAGGTTTATGCATGTCGCTGTTCATAGGAACTGTATTTATCTTCTTGTCCAGGCCCCTGTCATTTCTAGGCTGGACTATGGCAATGCTCTTCTGGCTGGACTTTCTTCATTCGCAATCAAACCTCTTCAAATGATTCAGAATGCAGCTGCACGACTGATCTTCAACGAGCCACATCACACCTCTCTTCATCTCCCTGCACTGATTACCAGTTGCGGCTCGCATCAAGTTCAAGGCATTGATGCTTGTATATAGAGCAGCCACAGGCTCAGCACCCTCCTACTTCCACTCACTCTTATGAATCTACATCCCTTCCTGAAGCTTACAAGTGAGCGACGCCTCGTGGTACCATCACAGAGAGGTACAAAATCACTTTCAAGTAGGGCTGTCACTAACAATTAGTTTGGTAATCGAGTAAACGGTTGATTATTCTGACGATTAATCGAGTAATTGGATAATTATACTTTTTTATGGTAATAGCCTTTAAGCGAACAATAGCCTTTAAAATTACTTAAAATACATAGCAATGAGGCAATAATAATTAGTTCAAATAAAGTATCAAAAGCAAGTAATCATATGGTTTTATTGAACAAAACTGGTGAAATACATAATGAATTATAAACAATAGAGCTAACGCATTACGCATTATAACAAATGCCTGCAGAGGCGCCAACGGCCTAACGATTTTTTTACACTTTACTGTGCAATCTAATCCTTGTTTAATATTGACTAAACATTTCATTCAAATGTCTACTTAGTCTTTAATATTTGTCCATTTCTTTATGAAAGAAATGCTACAGCCACTGTAATTTCTTGAATATGTGGACATCAAAACGTGTAAAAGAGCGAGGGTTAAAACGTTTATTTTGAAATCGCGATGAACAGTTAGCATATTGAGAATACTGATGTATTCTCCTGTGTTTGCGCAGGCTTAGAAATTATTTAGCTTACAGATCTGATGAAATGGCGCACGTTGCGTTCCCAGATGAACGTTATAATAAACCCAAACGCACAACAATATGCAGAGACGGAGTTTGAGACGCTCCAAACATGTAAATGATAACAGTTTATGAGGAGCAGCATTTACTGTGAAAGGTGCCGCTCTGAGATGCATGTATGTAGCCTACACACATGTAATATATCTAATTGAATCGTAGCGTTTGTGAATATTGTGCACAATAGCATTATGCTTTACTATGAAATGGGTGTAACATATCAAGTCTAATAATGAGTTTCATGGATTCTCGTCCGTGGAATGCGCCACTTCCGGTATTTTGCGGGTTAAGCCCGGCTCACACTGTGCGATTTTGGCCACGACTTGGTCGCCCGAGACAAATTTTGAAAATCCTAAAAGATTCCTATAATCCTAGGCTAAAATCTGTAGTCTTTGATCATTCGTTTGACATGTTCACCGACAGCCGATTAATGGCCGTTGCGATCAAATTTTACCTCCGGCGAACTTCTGGCAGTGTCAGAAGTTTTGGTGCACAGTCCTGCAGTGTGACATCTACGACGAATGTCAAACTGTCTCCGTTTTTCAAGACAAGTCATGATCAGAATTAATGCTAGAGATTTCTTCTAACCGCAAAAACTCCGGCGCTCCCATCCTCCGCTCACGGAATTCATCTGATATCTTGCCTTTGCTATGATAAACACCGGTTGCGCTGCTGTTTTCGTGTGGGTGTGTAGTGCTGCTTGCACTATTCTGCATAAATACGCCGGTATTGCCGGCATTCATATACTTTTAATGATAGCCAACATTACAGCCCCACGTGCAATGCAGCTCGCAGTCACTGAACGTGTATAGGTTGATAATGTAAAACTCTGGACAAGTTTTCTTGCGCGCACCCGTTTTAAACGCGTCTTGACTGTCGTACAGTCTGACAGTAATGACAACTGAGATCCCACAGTGTGACATGATCATCATGTTCGTATAGTCTGACAAGTACAATCCTAAAGGACTTTTTAAAAAAATTATAAAAATCGCACAGTGTGAGCAAGGCTTTACTCGACACGGGCAAAATGCAATCCAGGATTCTTTTAAAATGAGTACTCAAATTGAATCGAGGAATCGTGACAGCCCTATATTTCCAGAACATTTTCATTCACCGTTCCTGGCTGGTGGAACGATCTTCCCACCCCCATCCGGAATGCTGAATCCCTGACAATTTTCAAGCGACAGCTGAAAACCCATGTCTTTCGTCAACATTTGACTGCATCCTAAAAAAACCCTTTGCTTTCTATTTCCTTAATCTCCTTGTCTTGTACTTATCTGAACAATGTCTGTAATCTGAACGATAAATGAAAATGTATTTTTGCATAATTAGATGAAATTGGTGTCATGTAACTGTACAATTATTTGTAAATGAAGACCGATGTCTTGTCTCAAAGCAAAATTTTGTTGGGTAAACACCTACTAATGCACTATGATGTCTGTATGGTACTCTCCCTCCAGTGCGGCTATGCAAAGGCAACATGGTAAAGGGTCAGACATGGGAAGGCGAATTTTCTAAACAAAACCATCACATTCGCCATTCACAGCTAAAGCACCATGACCTCAATTTGAGACTGACGTCACATTTCCTTCATCTCTGTGACGTCATAACTGGAGCTTTAACACTATAGATTAATCTAGATCACTTTAAATCCAGATCCCTTGAGCAGTTTGCTCTAAAACACTCGCTGATGTCTACGAGGTGTTGAGCCAATGTGGGGCAGAGCACGCTGTGAGCCTTGATCCTCAAAGACAATTCAGATCAAGTTGCAAACTCTGTGAGCTTCTAAAAATAGCGTGGTAGGATATCACGCTCACAGCACTAGCTAATGGCCTGCGTGGCCAGTGGGCTAAAGAGCAGCCAAACACTGCCAGAATACACTTCACACATTCTCTCTCTCCGCTCACACTGCTGACGGTCTGTCGGGTTCTTATGATGGAGGAAAATTTGGGAAAAGACGCGTTTAATTTAAATAGACCTCTGTGCCAAAACTATCAGGAGAAACCGCAAGATCATCAGCTCTGTCTGATCTGGGGTCAGCTCATAGTATCACTATCTCTCCCTCTATCACACACACCACTAACTTAATCAGCTTGCGTCACTGAGGCCCTGGAGATCTGACAGGAAAAAGAGAATTAGGGGAACATGGGTAGCACCCTTCAGTGAGTGGTTTGAATGGGATGCAAACTTTTATTCAAATATAAAGAATGAAGTCAATTTTTATCTTAATACATATTCCTGATTCAGTGGCGCACATTATTTCAAATTTAAAAATATATTCTTCTCTGCCTGTCTGAAACAACTATCCTTATCATGTGATGCCATCAAGCCCCCAGTTCCACAATCCAATCAATTCCCAATAGATTAAATCAAGACCCACAGTGCACTTTTCTCATCAAAACATCCCATTTTAATATTTAAAGAAATATTTTAACCCAAAAAAATGAATATTTTTCTGACCGTTTGTTCATGAACTCACACTGTTCCAATCCTGCATGACTGTCTTCACTCATTGAAGAAACTTTAACATCCACGGAATCTTCCCAATGGTCAAAATGTTCTTTATAGTGCAAAAAGGTTCTTTAGATTATTAAAATACTTCTTCATACTAAGAAACAAATAGTTCTTTCAAGAACTGCTCACTGAAAGGATCTTTGGGGAGTCAAAAAAGGTTATTCTACGGTATCACTGAGAGGGGAAAAAAACCCTTTTGGAACCTTTATTTTTAGGAATGTTCCTTCCATATAACACATAAGATATTATACAGAAGTCTCAGGCACTCATTTCCACACAAGGAACGTGTATGAGCGTTTTAATATGCCTTATTTTGAGGTTTGCGAGTTTCTGACAAAGCTATCATATATAGCTTATGAATTGGAATGTAATTGGAACTTAGTTGGAATGTAATTGGAATTTAGTTGGAATGTAATTGGAATTTAGTTGGAATGTAATTGGAATTTAGTTGGAATGTAGTGCACACGCTGTGTTTACCCCAGTGTGTTTTCATTTTAAAACACAGAACTTTTGCTACGGTTACGCTTGTCGTTTACACTACTCCGGCGTTTTCGACCCTCAAAAACTGAGATTTCGAAAACGCTGCAGACCCCGTTTTAGTTTGAAAACTCTGGGGTTGCGTTTCAGTATAAACGGACCAAAACTGAGACTTTTGAAAACGATGGCGTGGCTGCCCACATTGGCTCTGTGTATCCTTGATGACCTTGTAAACAATAACATCATGCTCGTTGTATCTGCATGAATGGTCATGTGACATGCGTTTTTGGTTGTGTAGTGTGGACGGAGAACGTTTCCGAAACGAAGTGAAAACGCAAGTGGGGACGAGGATCGTTTTTAAAAAAAACTAAAACGCACTAGTGTAAACAGGGCCTTAGTTTTATAGCGTCATGTTTGGAGCTCGACAGGCCCCATCCAATTCTGCAGAATTAATCGTGTTCCAAAGTCGACCATGGTTGAATTATTCCTTCAAGACCATTAGTTGTCATGCCAAGTCATGCTAACATTAAAAAAAGCTTGCGGTCAGAATAAATATGACTACATCACCTTTGCAAGGTCATCAGGCTTTTGTAGGTTCTCCAATAAATCAATCACGTGATAATATACTGAGGTTTAATTATGGTACAGTGACACCAAAAGGCAGTTGGACCCTTTAAAAACATTTTAATTTCACCCCATTAGATACAAAATATATAATTAATAGACTTTTCTCTTAAACTAGAACTACACTTTACTAAATCATTTTGCAATTACTTTTCACTGGAAATTAATGTCAGTTCCCTTCGAGTTCACACAGGTGTTTTAGCAGAATAACCCCCCAAAAAAATACAATTTCTGGCAATGTTTAGAAACCC
The DNA here is from genome assembly GCF_001515645.1 of Sinocyclocheilus grahami. Classification (NCBI taxonomy): domain Eukaryota; kingdom Metazoa; phylum Chordata; class Actinopteri; order Cypriniformes; family Cyprinidae; genus Sinocyclocheilus; species Sinocyclocheilus grahami. Next base: position 155,158 of record NW_015506980.1, read on the forward strand.
ATACGACTTGCTTTCTTCCATGAAACATGTCCTGACCACTCTTTTCAATATAATGAACGTGAATTAGAACTAGGGCTGTCAAGAGCCAAAATTACAACAACAAAAAACCCACGGATAAAGCTATCCTTGGCACGTTCACTAAAGAAAACGTATGGTTCATGAATGAAATCATCATCTTTTCAATCAATAAACTCTGGGGTTGCGTTTCAGTATAAACGGACCAAAACTGAGACTTTTGAAAACGATGGCGTGGCTGCCCACATTGGCTCTGTGTATCCTTGATGACCTTGTAAACAATAACATCATGCTCGTTGTATCTGCATGAACGGTCATGTGACATGCGTTTTTGGTTGTGTAGTGTGGACGGAGAACGTTTCCGAAACGAAGTGAAAACGCAAGTGGGGACGAGGATCGTTTTTAAAAAAAACTAAAACGCACTAGTGTAAACAGGGCCTTAGTTTTATAGCGTCATGTTTGGAGCTCGACAGGCCCCATCCAATTCTGCAGAATTAATCGTGTTCCAAAGTCGACCATGGTTGAATTATTCCTTCAAGACCATTAGTTGTCATGCCAAGTCATGCTAACATTAAAAAAAGCTTGCGGTCAGAATAAATATGACTACATCACCTTTGCAAGGTCATCAGGCTTTTGTAGGTTCTCCAATAAATCAATCACGTGATAATATACTGAGGTTTAATTATGGTACAGTGACACCAAAAGGCAGTTGGACCCTTTAAAAACATTTTAATTTCACCCCATTAGATACAAAATATATAATTAATAGACTTTTCTCTTAAACTAGAACTACACTTTACTAAATCATTTTGCAATTACTTTTCACTGGAAATTAATGTCAGTTCCCTTCGAGTTCACACAGGTGTTTTAGCAGAATAACCCCCCAAAAAAATACAATTTCTGGCAATGTTTAGAAACCCATACGACTTGCTTTCTTCCATGAAACATGTCCTGACCACTCTTTTCAATATAATGAACGTGAATTAGAACTAGGGCTGTCAAGAGCCAAAATTACAACAACAAAAAACCCACGGATAAAGCTATCCTTGGCACGTTCACTAAAGAAAACGTATGGTTCATGAATGAAATCATCATCTTTTCAATCAATATGTTGATCCATTTCATAAAACCAGTTTGAACGATGGTTCTTGATTTCAACTAACTCATTGACTTAATGATCCAATCACAGCGGTTAACAGCTCATTAGAGTTCAATTTCAATCTGTTCCTCACACAAATCTGTAATATGGCTTTGGAATATCATCTGAATCACTTTTTTGATCTGTTGGCCTCCTTTTTGAAGCTTGAAAGCCTTAATCCCCATTCATAGTAACTGCACGAAAAGGAGCAACCCGTACATTCCTCTAAAATTCACCTTTTGTGTTCGACGGAAAAAGCAAGTCATACAGGTTTGGAACGACATGAGGTTAAGTAAATGATTACAACCTTCCATTTAACTACGAACATGTTCCACTAATGTTTGACAATCAAACAGTGTATTTTATCATGTAAAACACGCTTCCTGTAATGTTTTGCTTACAAACTGTGCTTTTGCTAGCTTTGTTTAGAGTAAATGCCTCTTGGTTTGACATTTGTTATGTGATGTAAGGACATTCAGACATTTAAGTGTGGCTTAAGTGGAGCCACTGTACCTGTGCACAACACTCATTTGCACAATATTCAAAATTCAAAGAAAAACTAATGTCCAGTATGCACGCTCTGACAGTTTGCGGCACACTTTTGTAAAAAACAAAAAACAAAAGCACGTCTTAAATGCTGATGGAATTACTACAGACAACCGCTGTTTTCATTGCCTTCGTGAACGTGATGGTGAGCAGCGGCCACATTCTTCAAGTGCCTGCCTCTTTCTGCCAATCAGTCGCGACACAGTAACTGCCTAGCTAGTTTCCCTCAACGACAATTAAAACGCCCTAACTCACTCTAAAGCAGCAGCTACAAGTCTTCCCTGGCTTTTCACGGTCACATGGAGACGGGCCCGACGTTACTCCGAGCCTATCGTCAGCTCATTAGCATCCATTGCATTGAAGAGAGGCAGTTAGCAGGCGAGGCTACCTCCAGGATCCCCTACAGCTGCTGCTGTGACTGCGAGTTCAGCGCCGGAGCGCTACGCTACAGACGCGCCGCGATACATGCAGCCAACTGACGGTCTGATGCTTTGGCGTTTAGTACGCGCCGCGCTGTCACGGCATTCTACGCCGAGCTTGTGTGAGTGCGTGTGCGCGGAGCTTTCCTACCCCATTCCGCCGTGTGTCTGCGAGCGGAGGCCGATGTCAAGAGTGACGGCCAGCCGACATCACCCGAGGTGTCCGCCGCCACTGCGCAAGATCCTGCTCGGCTGTGTTAAGCGACCAATGCGATGCCCCGAAGTAAAGCCGCTGGTTAAATATCAGATGCTTCGGCTCCGAGCGCAAGACGAGTCCCGGGGAAGACGGCAGATCATGACTCCGCTGTTGGAGACGCTGTCTGCATATTCCAGCCCGTAGCGTAGAGGTAGCAGAAGGCGCTCAGACAGACAGCCGCTCTCGCTCTCATTACTCAACTCACTGTACACACATTTGAGTGACACTCTCTCTCTCTCTCTCTCTCTCTCTCTCTCTCTCTCTCTCTCACCCATCCTGCTGTTTCAATGAGCTCCTCTCATATTTGATCATAATCATACAACATCATCTAATTAGCACACGTTTTTAAATTATAATAATGAATATTATTCACAATATCATAGATTTTTTTTAAATGTATAATGTTTACAAAGGGCTTTACTGAGAGAACATTATATATATATATATATATATATATATATATAATGTTTTAAAAGGCTTAATAATAACATAAATATAATACAATTTATAAAATGCTGACAGCTGACAATTAAGAATTTAAATTTTTATTTAACAATTATGTTATTATATGTGTGTGTCCATATATATATATATATATATATATAAAATCACAATTAAATAAAGTCATTCCACAATTACTAACAAAGTATCATATTAAAAATTCAGTGCGTAATGCAGCATTCAGTGCAGCAGTGATTATGCCGTAGTAAATGTAAACAAATCATTGCTGTATAATTGTTATTATGATCTCACTTATAGCCATGTTTTGTTTTGTCTACCACTACAACACTTTGCCAATCACACCTTTCAAATCACCATGATCATTTAAGACGGATAAAATGTGGCCTTACTTTTATTAAAAGAATATGTTTTTAATCTAGACACAGGGATCCTCAAATCTGGCCCACGAGATCCACTTTCCTGCAGAGTTTAGCTCTAACCCTAATCAAACACACCTGAGCATGCTAATCAATGTCTTCAGGATCATTATAAAATCACAGGTAGGAGAGTTTGATCAGGGTTGGAGCTAAACTCTGCAGTGCATTCGACCTCCAGGGCAAGATTTGAGGAACCCTGATCTAGAATAACACAGGAGCCATTTATGACTGAATGATTAGAGTATGTTTCTTTGTTGGTTCACTGAGACTTTGAGGAACACAGTTATGAAATTGTGGTTGAGTGAATGAAGCTCATGTCTGCTGTCTGAGACACATAACCTGACCTGACAACAGATGTATCAGCCCTCTTAGATCACTCCTTATCTGGCATATGCCAAGATCAGCGCTCTCTCCGCTGTAGGCATGATACCCTCTGATACATTTGGACCCCCATCGCTGGGTGTTCAGACATCATTTCACAGGTGAGCACTCCCTCTGGTGGTGCAGGAAACTGTTAAAAGTCCAAAAAGTCCCTTTAGTGAAGCCCTGATGAATTAAGTTTTTTTTTTTTTTTACTGTAAGGTTGTCAAAGCAGACACAACTTCTAAAACAAATCTATGATTATGTAAATGTGCATCCCAAAGTGAATTAACCATAGTTTCATATCCGACAGACTTGCACTAAATGCACCAAAAGTTGCACCACTGAGAAATCAACCCCTCTCTAAACTGAAGCGCGAGCTAATCTAATTGTGCGCATACAAATAGCTCCTTTATGAGCCAGTTTTTTTTACCCTGAGGAAAAATGCATTATAATCACATATGCATGATGAAACCTAGAGAAATTCGGAATTCTAATTATGCTTGTTAAATTTGTGTAGTAAACCCTGCTGAATGGACAGAGTGGTTTACAAATGAAAACAAAAAAGCATTGCACTGGCAAAAGTGTATTCCTGAAAAGAACTGGGCTCTTTTTCTTTGTCTCCCAGATCTGGTGTTGTGTTACACTCTCAAGTGCCAAGCCTTGAGGAGAAAATGACAAAGAAAGAAAGATGAATGAAATATACTAGAATGACAGTAAGAACCTTTGTAGAGATACAAACTTGTGTAAAAATTGTTGGATTTAACCGTAATGTTCAGTTTGGCATCCAGTAGACCCTAAGGGAATTCTACTTGCTTGAAAACTCACTTTAAAGTGATAGTCCACCCAAAAATGAAAATATAATTTCATAATTTCCTCCACCCTCATGTCATTCCAAACCTGTATGACTTTTTTTCTTTTGTGGAACATAAAAGAAGATATTTTGAAGAATGTTGGTAATCAACATTGAATTCAACCAACCAAATCAAGTTCCCTTTGAATTCTATTGTATTTTTCCCATTGACTTCCATTATAGCGCCTTTCGCACCACGGGAACATTTTCATAGTACCAGAACTAATTTTGGAACTACCCACTTTTTGGTGTTTTCGCACCGCCGGAACTGGGTGCGATTTTAGTACCGGACTGCCTTTTTCGAGAACCAAATTAGCTCCTACTCCGGAGCAGTGTCTAACCAGCACAACTGGTACTAATCGTGACGTAAGTAGACATTGATTGGCCGCGCACAAATGACATCGCTGTCGACCGGCTTACTTAGTACCGTCTTAATACACAATAGGCCCTTTCGCACCGCTTTAGTTCCAGAACTAAACGTACGGTACTAAAGTACTGGGACGATTTTGCGCTAACTATTTCCCAGTACCATTTAAAGGGTTGCATTCGCACTGAGAGTGTGTACTAAGAAGTGACGTAAGTCGGTCGACAGCGACATCATTTGTGCGCGGCGTTCAACAGAAACAAAGAACTACGTTAACATCAGGAGGATGGAGGATGCTGTGATCGGAGCTGTGTTATTGTTGTGTCTCGCAGGTTTCACAGTGGACATGTAAAGTCGACATATTCGTAAAGCGATTGCAAGAACGGGAAGGAGGACTAAGAATCTCCAACTACATTTGCTACAAGTGCCTGCACTTCAGCGTCCGTCCATCTATTGCTGTTCTCCATACTTGCGAAATGAGTTGACAAACTTTACAGTATGTTTACACGGCGTTTTAAATCATGGCGGGTGAGGGGTAAATTTAGTTCTGGAACTAAAGCGGTGCGAAAGGCCCTAATATGTAAGTCAGTGGAGGAAAAAATGTATTGGAATTCAGTGGTTGTTTGGCAACTGTTGAATTCAATGTTGGTTACCAACATTCTTCAAAATATATTCTGTTATGTTCCGCACAAGAAAGAAAGTCATGCAGGTTTGGAATGATACAAGGGTGTGTAGTCAATGACAGAATTTTCATTTTTGGTTGGAGTATCGCTTTAAAGGGATAATTCACAGAAAAAAAAAGGAAATTTACTCACCCTCATATTGTTCTAAACTTGTATGGCCTTCTTTCTTGTGCATACAATAAAAGTCAAAGGGTTTTTCTGTACAGGTTTGAAATGGTATAAAGGTGAGTAAAATTGTGAGACAATAGTTGTGTCACAAATGGCATACTGTACACGATGCACTATGATGTACTCAGCTGTCTAGTGTATGTATTTTGGAAGTTTTAGAAGAAAGCTGCAACTGTTAAGTACATGAAGTGCATTCCACATATTTTTGGGGGTAAAATAAGTGCACCATCCGAGCATTTGATATGCACTTCTTCTTGTTGAAATTTTCAGTGTGAACACACTACTCACACCATTTCAACCATTAAATGAAATACTGCATATGTTAATTGGGACGCAATTAATGTGTTGCTGAGGTTAAACAGGCCCTAAACAGAAACAACGTTAATATTAAGGTGTAATGTACAGTCAGCCGGTCATTATCATAAAATGTGTCATTTTTAAGAGGTTTATTTTGCAGTAATGACCAACTTAATGGGCAGTATCTTGCTTATTACATGGCTGCATATCAAATAAAAACAGAAAGTGACAAGATGTATTGATTTAATTTAAAATAATTGTAATATGTGAGAAGAATGAGACCACATTGTGTTACCAGAGACATGAAACTAGCTATGTAGGAAATTGGTTGCTTTGGACAGCGGTCAATTAAATAGTTTAGCGCCATTACACACAAATATTTGACCACAGAATGCACGATTGGCCAATCAGAGACAAGTGCACCAAGAGAGCCAAGTAATGATATTAGATAAACATGGTGCCATTTCTGGAAAATGCATGGAAGCATATTAAAAGATTTGGAAGGGAAAGAGGTTTTAAAATGATCTCGCTGGAAGAGTAACAGAACATCTTTTTTAATCCTGAATAATGAGTAGTTTATATGCCTGTACCCAATGAATGTGATGATTAATATCATTCACACAGTTATTGAATTATATCGCCCATATAAAATGATCCTCAGTCTGCAAACAGCAGCAAATAAAAGCATCAGAGACCAGACAGCCTTTTGAAACAGAGACAGAGAGACGCCCAAATCATTTCCTCCCGGCACTGATCATTTAACACACAGAGAGCATGATGTGTGTTAATACAGACGTTTGGGATGCATCTCCCTCCTGCCCATATCCCTTCTACACTGTCACCATCAGCCGCTGCGTGCCACGACAGCAACCGCATCAATTAGGCAAGGAAATGAGAGTTAGACACAAGAACCAAACAGAATATAAAGAGAACGAAAATGAGACAGAAGAGGAAGGTCAAGAGTAAAGGAGAAGAGTAAAACAGTGGGGAATGAAAGATCCTGAGGAGGAGAAAGGGGGAGAAAGAGTGTGAAAGCAGTGTTGTCATGGAAACTGGCAAGGATCTGAAGACCAAAACAAGAATGTAAATTGGTTTACCCTCCACGAGTCTGATGGAATTGGATAACAAGAGGAGAGGAAAAGAGTGAGGGAATGATAAAAAAAGGAAGAGTGATGTATGATTGAGGCAGAAAGGAAATGGTGACGACTGTCAAAGTCACGTATTAATCAGATCAACCTAAAATAATCAAACCTGCACAACTCAAGAAGCAAATATATAAAATCTTAGGAGAATAGCTGGTGCAACAGGAGCAATTGGAAGAAAGAGCATCTAATTACGCAGCCAAATCAGTGACTTAAGTTATTACAAAGTGCTTTTAATTAGCCTTGGGAGGAACTAAGGTGGGTTAAAGAGAAGCTTGCGTGTGTGAGTAACTGTGTTTCTTTGTTGCCTTGTTTGTCTTTCACGAGTTTAATTTGGCTTGTTAGTGGTGGGGAGTTCTCTGGAGACTCGGAGCTTCCCCCACATCAGTGTTTTATAGAAAAATGAAATAACTCCATCACAGACAGCCACCGGCGGGAAGAGAGAGAGCAGGTTGGACGAGTCCCAACAGAAAACTGAAGATATTAAGCATTGAGAATCTGATAGTAGTTACAGACTAATATTTTGGAGTCTACATTTATGTGTATCGCCAGCGTATTTTATTTTATTTTTTTTTAGAATTACTCGAAATTGGCACAGGCAACATTTGGAGGATGATAATATAGTATTTAATCACTTTGGTTATTAATTTTAGGTTTCACTCAAATGATATTAACATGCAAAGTACCAAGACAGTCTTATTTGTGCTTCTACACAGATCTGTCAAAATATGGGATCAGACGTCAAGGCACAGATGTCAAGTCCCTTTTTGAAGTCAATGTGAAACACTATTCGCAATAGAGTTTACTTCCATAATTTGACATATTTTGTGTAAGACAGAGTATTCAATGTAAAAAATGTAGGGCTGGATGCTGAAGAGGTTGAAAGTAAGAGGAGTTTGTGATGTCCAAGTGTGAAGGTTAGGTTACCCCTTGTTTGTAATGCCTTAAGCTTAAGTATACTTCAGTTTTGACACGAACGCTTAGCGTATACATACATCCGAATGCACAACCAAAGTTTAACCCTTGTCCAGTTTCTCTTCGGAAGTTATTACCGATAAGTACTTATTTAAACTTGCGAGTATCTCATAACCCCCTTATACAAGTGGGCTGGCATCTATTGTTGCTGTGTCTCCAGGAGTTTGTGGTTTGTGGTCTGTTCCATTTCTTTTTCATCTGTAAAAGCCATGTCACACCAAACCGACATTTTAAAAAACTAGCGGCATTGAAAGCCGACAATGTTGTTGCCTCATGTCACTTGTGTTTGTGCTAAAAAGAGCTGTTTGAAGCCAAACTCTGAAGGACAGTGGACCTCTGGAAACAGGTTTGGACACCCCTGCCCTAGAGTTTGTATTAAAAACCAAAGTATATGCTGGGCTTAAATCCTGTAACTGCTCCATTCTGGCATGATTCTAATGTATCTGATAGTACACGATTTACCTAAAAGACTGAGCATCTGTCAGCTCAGTTTTTACGGTGTGTTCTGCACTGGTTGAACTTATCGGCAGACTACAGCCATTGGCCGTGAGAGGAAAATAACTGTCAACAGGTGGCAGTAGTCTAAATTCATCGTTTAAAAAGGAATACCAAAACTAGGACTGTGAATATACCAACCGCAAACAAAGCAGCTCTTGCTTACCATTTTGAATATGAATCATGTTGATCAGTCTTCACTTTCTTCATACCAGACGGCACTGGTTCATTAAGATGAACAGCCAATCAGAGTGATCTCTCTCACTGACCACCCAACACCAATTCAACATACTCAAGTGGCCAAAAAAATAGCAACAAGGTCTGACTGGTGCCGACAGAGCACACTAAAAAACTGAGCTGACAGATGCTCCGCGACAAACTGGTCTGGTGTGTCATGGCCTTAAAGGGGTCCTATTATGCTTTTTCACTTTTTGTATTTTAGTCAGTGTGTAGTGTGCATGTTTGGGCATAAAAAAGATCTACAAAGTTACAAATCTCAAAGTCCACTCCAAAGGGAGATATTTAGTTTTTTTTTAAATCCCTTTTTAAGAACTACAACGAACAGCTCGTTTGGACTACAGCATTTTTTTTCCGGGTTTTGTGATGTCACAAAGCGGTCCATTAGAATATCATTAAAATAATTCCGCCTACAGAAATTTGGATGGTTGGGGGGTGGGGAGGGGTGAGGTCGTGGTTAGAACGCTTGATTGAGTGCATCAGACAAGACGACGACGAAGAAGAAGTGCTGCTGAAGCATCAAGTTTTCGCAAGTTATTACACATGCGCCTGAATAATTATATATGTAAATATGTATGTTACAGTTATGAAAAGTTTTTATAATAAATTGCTGACAGTAAAATACTGGACAATGATGTAATCTGCAGAATTTACACTTCAATTATGAGACTACAGGCCTACAGAAATTTGGATGGTTGGGGGGTGGGGAGGGGTGAGGTCGTGGTTAGAACGCTTGATTGAGTGCATCAGACAAGACGACGACGAAGAAGAAGTGCTGCTGAACCATCAAGTTTTCGCAAGTTATTACACATGCGCCTGAATAATTATATATGTAAATATGTATGTTACAGTTATGAAAAGTTTTTATAATAAATTGCTGACAGTAAAATACTGGACAATGATGTAATCTGCAGAATTTACACTTCAATTATGAGACTACAGTGTTTCCCATACATTGAGTGCGGGTGGTTTTATATCACTGTATTTCTGAAGGAAAACAACTGTCTTCAGAAAATTGCATGTCAAAAAAAACCAACATCAACAATAACGTTACCACTCTAATATGTCTTGCAATATCCGTGCATGCAAAAGTTATGCGCGATCCTCTTGTTCAGTATTCTCGAAATCTGAATCCGGCTCAAATTGATATGGCAATATTGACACCATCCTTAACTAAACCGGAGCAGACGGAACTTGCTGCTTTGGCAAGGGGCGGGGCAGTACTGAAACACCGTCTAAGCTGTTCGCCAATCACAACGCACTGGGACAGCTAACCAATCACAACACATTTTGTTTTTCGGAAGGCGGGCCTTCATCAAACCCTGGAACGAATCGAGCCGTTTGTGCCAGGCTGGGGAGAAAGGTATTGTAATGATGTAAATTATGTGAAAAAATATTTTTTCGAACCACCAAGCATGAGAGCATGTTCTAGTACACCCCCAAAACAAAATCAAGACTTTGTAAAAGAGCATAATAGGACCCCTTTAAAACAATGAGTGGGGCAGTGTTGCCACTTGATTATGAAATTTACGTCACACGCACTGTATTCATACCTAAACTATTTACTAAAAAAAAAGTATACTCTGGGCTTAAACCCTGTAACAACTCCATTCCAGCACCATTTAAACATATCCTTGTTTTCTGACAATACACAATTTTCCTAAAAGCCATAACACACCAGGCCGATGTTGGGCCATTACTGAGCGTTTATCAGCTGAGATTTTGTGGTGTGTTCAGTACTAGTCAGACCCGTCGGCGGCTTTTCAAATCATCTTGAATTGGTGTCGGGCAGTCGATGAGACAAATCTTCGAAGTGATGAAAGCAAGCAAGCTTACTTTAGCATTCCAATACACAAATGACATAAATCATGTTCAAAATGGTAATCAATTGCTGCTTTTTTATGCATTGTATTTTCAGTCCTGGTTACGGTTTTCCCTATACTGAGTGCAAAAAAGCGAAAATAAAATAAAATGGCGATGTCTGAATAACAAATATAGACTACTGCTACCTGCTGGTACATACTGAGATGGTGTGTTCTACTTCTTCTTAATGTTTAACAGCAGTTGGCATACAGCGTAATTGGTGCATTACCGCCACCATCTGCTCCGGAGTGTGGAGATGGTGTGTTCAAGTCCTCCTGGGAAGTTCATATTTCCACATTTGGAAGTCATAATTACGACATTGTGCATGTTCAAGTCACTTCGGTATGAGCAAGATGGTGATGTACGATTTCTAAATTGCTGTACCATTTCTTCAACTCTACTTCTAAAACCTCAAGTGTTTTGCTTTATGTTTTTACACAATTTATGAAGGTTCTGTTAAATAAATCGTAATATATTGCTATTGGGAAGTCGTGGCCTAATGGTTAGAGAGTCGGACTCATAACCCAAAGATTGGGGGGAGTGAATGTACAGCGTTCTCTTCCACCTTCAATACCACGACTGAGGTGCCCTTGAGCAAGGCACTGAACCCCCAACTGCTCCTCGGGCACCGCAGCAAAAAATGGCTGCCCACTGCTCCGGGTGTGTGTTCACGGTGTGTGTGTGTGTGTGTGTGTGTGTG
>NW_015506980.1:167406-176608 GCF_001515645.1 Sinocyclocheilus grahami
GTGTGTGTGTGTGTGTGTGTGTGTGTGTGTGTTCACTGCTGTGTGTGTGTGCACTTTGGATGGGATAAATACAGAGCACTAATTCTGAGTATGGGTCACCATACTTGGCCAAGTAGTTTTATTGTAATTAAATATATACATTATCATTCATTTGAACAAATTTACCATCAATTCAGATGCTGCATTCATTGCATCTGACATGTTTACTGCCCCAACTTGGAAACTCTGGTTTGAAAGAAAGTTCTGAGTTTCCCAGTCGTAATTAGGTTTGTGGTGCATGGTGTTCATGTGCATTTAACTCATAATACAATCTATCACACAATCGGCTTTTGTCGGCACTAGTTCTTTTGATGTCAGTTTGGTGTGTCACAGCCGTAAAATGAGGGAACAAATTAATATCCATGCATTTGAAAAAGTAAATAGCATCCATTTTGATTTCATGAAAGTCTACTCTATAGACCCCATAAAGACTTTGCATAGATCAATTTGCGGCACTGTGCTTTAATTTCTTCTGCCACTCTGTCTTTGTCCTGTGGTTGTTTCTTTGATGAGAAATAACAGCCACTCACCGCAGTTTGTCCTCAAATAGCGAAGGACGTGTCACTGATGATAGAGGGTTCATTCAAGGCTGGAACACTTCCAAGGCCAGGTCCACTTCATACAAAGACTGGTGTTAATGGACATTTAGTCATAACACACTTGCTGAAGGCAAAGTGAGTCACTTCCTTTCAATTCATTCTCCTCAATGACTGAAATCACATTTTGTGCATGTTTCCAGTTTCAATACCTTCAGATCTCTGATCTTTTTACATTTTCAAAAGCAATTTTACTCTTCCCACAGCTTGCCACCCACCTTCCCTTCTTCCTTTCTTTCTTTCATTCGTTCGGTCTTTCTTTCTCTCTCACACACAAACACACTCAAACATCACGCAGATGTATTTTAACACTGAGCTGCTGGAATCCCATCATTAGTTGACACGCTCACAGTCTTGCCTTGATAGGTCAGTTGCCTGGCAACTAATGGTTTCCGTGGTGACAACAATACCCCTGCCATTGTGTCTGTAAGTCATCTTAACCTGCTCCTCGCCATCAATGACCCTCATTTCTGAAAGCACTCCGCATTAGCCTGCTACAGCTCTCATCCGCTGCCATATAAAAGGCAAAACTGCAGTTCTCTCAGCATCAGAATGTACAACACACATCTAAACGAGCAAAACATACCTAACCATCATATGCTGGTTTTTTCAACAGGGTAAGTAAACGTGTGTATGTGTGTGTGTGTGTCTGTCTGGACAAGACTGTAGCACTAAATCTGTTCTTGGTTCCTACCCTCCTCCCTTTTTACTTTCAGAACGCTGTCCCTGTAATTGATCCCAGATTGTCTGTTTGCATTGTAAGTAAACTTGTGTGTGTGTGTGTGTCTGTCTGGACGAGACTGTAGCACTAAATCTGTTCTTGGTTCCTACCCTCCTCCCTTTTTACTTTCAGAACGCTGTCCCTGTAATTGATCCCAGATTGTCTGTTTGCATTGCCAGAAGCGATTCATATCGTTTTTATCTTTCAGACAAGCCCTCTACCGTTTCCAGATGGAGAAGGCACAACAGGGTTAAAAAAATCTAATGCTATTATGTCTTTGACTACCACAAAAAAAGCTGCATAAAGCAACAGGACGGTAAACGAGTACCTCTAGCCACGGACAGATGGAAATAAGACGTCCTTTTTATTTGTGGCTGCATTCTTGAGCGGCATTCCCGAGGAAAATTAGTTTACTCATCTGTTAGTTTGCGCACCAATGTTTGTTTGCTCTTTTAAGTGTTAAGAAAGCATATTATCCTTGTACATTTCAAACTCTGTCATGGTTAGCGATGTGGTCTGGTTTCCACTGAGAGAGAAAACTTTGCAATGGTGGCTTTCCAGGGCAGTTCCGTTGGTGTTTGTTTTGTGTGTGTGATGAAATGTATGCAGCCTGAGAAGCTGACGGGAAAATCTCCTTCTTCGATTGCAAGCAAATATGGTAAAAACTGTGGTAAAAACCACTAGACGGATCGGATCTCCTGTTGCCTCCGTGGTGCCTTTTTCCCATCTGTCTCTTTCCAGGTCAGCTGGACCGCCCCCTTCTCTTATACACACACCGACGTGCACAATCCCTGAAGTGAACCCGTGTTCCGCTTCACAACCACTCCACCGAAACACAAGCGAACCCTCTCCAGGGTTTTGTGGTTGGTGCATATACGCACACAGGCCGGTCTCTCCATGTCACGGGGTCTCTCGCTCCCTCGGTGGCAGGTCAGCTGAGCTGTAAAACTTACTCTAGTGTGACCACTGCTTGGCAGAGCCACAAATACATCCACGTCACTTTGAGAAGCAGTTAAACTCATCCATTCAAAGCCTGACACACTTTGTTGACAGGCCACAAGCCCCTCTCCATCATTAAGAGCCTGAGTGGGCCTGTGAGAAGCATTACGTTATTGCCCTTGGAGTTGCAGCCAAAGATATTACATAGTATACCGTAACTCTGAGCATGAAGCCTGGGAAAATGTGGTGGCCAGTCTGCCCCATCAAAAGCAGGCCCACTCATCCTACTCATCACAAATTAACTCCGCTTTGGAATCTCTGCCTTTTATCTACCTTTCATCATTGTCGTTGTGTGATGCAGCATCTGCTGAAATAAAATGGCAGGGGATGCTTTTGTTTTTGTTTTTTTTATGTGAACTTGCAGAATTATGGTGTTATGCTCAAAGAACATTCTGTTCAATGCAATATGTGCGAATCAACTGACTTCAGTATATCTCAGCAAAAATTTATATAAACATCTCACAACTCAAATTTCAGGCATAGGTCCAGTCAAAAAGTACTCACTCTTATATTATTCCAGACCTGTATGATTTTCTTTCTCCTGTGGAACTCAGGAGGTATTGCGCAGAATGTTAATATTTTACTTTTACATATGAATGCAAACAGTGATATAACTGTAATTCTAAATGTAAATTTTAGAGAAGCAATGTTAAATTTAAGCAGTGATAAAGAATGATTGAACGATAGAATGAATGATAAATAGACAAACTCATTGTTTAAAAGCCTTGAAGTTTGAAAGTTTTAGACCTTAAAGATTGATGGATGGATGGGTGGATGGATGGATGGGTGGGTGGATGGATGGATGGATGGATGGATGGGTGGGTGGATGGGTGGGTGGATGGGTGGATGAATGGATGGATGGATGGATGGATGGGTGGATGGATGGATGGATGGATGGGTGTGGGCTTATAATTTGTAATATCCCAACCATGTGACGTACACCTCTGCTCAACCATTTCAATAACTCACTGACCCCAGAAGCCATGTTGGTTTTCTTTTTCTTTTTTAGAAAGTGTTTCTCATCCATAATTTTTCTAAAAATACTGTAGCCAACTTTTCCTGAAGAAGTGCAGTACCAAGCCCCTTTTAATTAGAGCGTTGGTGTAACGATGGAAGGCCTCTAGCTCACAGCTTTGAAAAAGGGAGGAAAGAGAACTTCCCACAAGCCTGCAAAACATTTATTCTAAGAAAGAAAACAAGTCAGTTAATGAAGTAAATGAGGATGACTATCATCTATCTATCTATCTATCTATCTATCTATCTATCTATCTATCTATCTATCTATCTATCTATCTATCTATCTATAACCGTTCAGATTTCAAGTCTTTTCAACAAGGAATTTGTCTTGACAAATGTTCCTTTTTTGATTACAGTTATATGAGTTTGAATTTGAATTCTTTGTAATTCTACTTCCTTCCTGTCAATTGCATGTGTTCATCACCACTAGGCCTTCAGTGTGAACTGGTTTCAGTGTGAACACTCACACTTCTAGTAATCCAAGTTCACAGAAGGGATTGTTACCTAGTAACCAAAGTAAATAGTATGTAGCGATGTTTGTTCTTCTCATTGAACTTCTCTGAACTTATTCTTATTTGAGCCAGTAGCAATCATACTGTCCCTCGGACTGCTCAATAATGAATGGTGCAGTGTCACCTCCAGGTACTCTATACCTCTCTCTGCCTCAGAGAATGAAAGAAACCATACGAGACACACCAGGGCAGTGTAAGGCACAAATAAATTATTTAAAGTAACTGAGATGGAGTACTCTGTCAGTTACCTGAGTCCCAGTAGTCTCTTCATTAGAAGGCTCTGGTTTAGATGGGACAGAAGAGAAACTGTCCAAATGCCTGTTGTATGTAGGTCTGCTTTCAGCATTTCCTGAAGTTTGTGGCACCATGGGGATTGCACAGTTTTCCCCCCTGCTTCCTCTTGGTTTTTGTACAAGGTAAGAAGCAGAGATGATGGAGGATAATGTCTGTTTTAGGTTTCTGGACAGAAATAAGTCAGGAACATTCTCAATATAAAGCAAGAGGACAGAGAGTTCACGTTTGAAGGGGAGGCATAAGTAGACATATGCTGAACAGGAAGTTCTGTTTATGCCTTTGAGTTATTAACACGGTCATATGTTGTTTATGATTAAACCAAACCCAGACCATTAGAACATGACAGGATTTAGTTTAAAATGTTTTTTTTTGGATAAAGTTAATGTCTTCTATATCTATTATTTAATATTAAGTATGACACTTACATCTGTGAAGGTTTAAGTTTAAGGTTTAAGATTTAAGTTTGTTTCACTGACCGATTCACCATTGCTTGGGATGCTTGGGACACTATGGGATGCATCTTGCAAAACAAAGGTTTTAGTTCAACAATGCCAATGCAAAAATATCCTTTTCAAAGTTGCATTTGGCAACTATTATGATTTATTTATTCAGAAGATGAAAGTGTCTGATAATAGGGGGTTATTACATAGTAAATGGCTAGTCATTGTATCTTAATATGGTAAGCCTCATTAAGGGTTGATTCATTGTATGAAAAAAAACAACTTTTTAATTGAGTCTGCATCATTTTTAACATTTTTGTTAAACTTACTAGGTACAAAACAAGTTACTTGTAGGCTGGAATTTCTGACAAATTTACAGTTATTCTGTGTGTGCTTAGGTCTAGATATCCCAGACCCTGATGAAATCAAGTACATCAGGAAACATGTGGAGGCAACAGTAAACGGCACCGTGCACCTTCATTGTGGATCCGATGTGCCCACACTGTTCATCTGGGTCTTCTCCAGGCCCGGGAGTGAGAGAAATGAGCCTCTAGCCTACAACTACGGCCTTAGCCAGCACCCTGGGAGAGATTTCCCTGCTTACCAACACAACCACTCTGGTGATTGAGGGGGTCTTGAATGAGGCCGAGGGGGTCTACACCTGTCAGGCTTTATACGACATGGATGAACCGCCTAAGGTTAGGTTTTACTACGCCCAGCTGCATCAGCAGGATGAGGAAGAGAGATCCAGGGGGTCAGGATCCCCATGCCCATCCCGTGATTAAGGGGTAGTTTAACTATAATGTAACTAATCACATATTTTTAAAGAGTGATCTGTGGTGACCAGTATATGTGACAGTGTACAATATTTGCATAATTTCACTGTGATTCGGTTTAGGTTTAGAGGAAACTCCCTAGGAGTAACATATTCCCATTTCAATTAAATGAGTTTTAAATGCAAATAAACTGCTGTTCATTGCTGTGTTGGTCACATTGACTTTGTAATTAAAATTCTGTAATCACACGGACATTTTTCAGCCAAAACATCTGATATTCACATCCAACTGTCAAAAGTTTCCATCATTCCATCTGAAGTGCCAATAACACAGTGAATCTGTCTCTGAATATCTGCGTAGCTAAATATTTTTTTTGCAGGTTACCACCAGGAACATAGAGTAACTATCCCTTAGTGTGGGAAATAAACAGCTTTTGGCCTTGAGCAATGGATCTGTAAACCACCATGTCTTGGCTTCCATGCTGCAATAGATCAGTCAGAAAACCAGAACTACCAATATGAAAATTGGTCACATAACTCAGTTATTTTTATGATGGGAAATTCAGCCTCGACCATCGCTTTGCTAAGGCATCGGGATTGCACCACAATTGTAGCACATCCAAAATATTATGCTTTCAAATTATGAACAACAAATTTATTTGGGGGAATTGTTCAGTCTTTTTGCTACCTCTGATATGACTCACGCCAATAACACAGTGAATCTGTCTCTGAATATCTGCGTAGCTAAATATTTTGTTTGCAGGTTACCACCAGGAACATAGAGTAACTATCCCTTAGTGTGGGAAATAAACAGCTTTTGGCCTTGAGCAATGGATCTGTAAACCACCATGTCTTGGCTTCCATGCTGCAATAGATCAGTCAGAAAACCAGAACTACCAATATGAAAATTGGTCACATAACTCAGTTATTTTTATGATGGGAAATTCAGCCTCGACCATCGCTTTGCTAAGGCATCGGGATTGCACCACAATTGTAGCACATCCAAAATATTATGCTTTCAAATTATGAACAACAAATTTATTTGGGGGAATTGTTCAGTCTTTTTGCTACCTCTGATATGACTCACCATACTGATGACTGTGATTTTGCCAGGTACTGTGGGAGATGGTCCTGGAACTACAAACATAGTTCTAACCCCATTGCAAATCACAACCCTAACCTTAACCCACAATCAGGAGGAAATTATAGGTTGATATGCCTTAGATGGTTTGCCCAGAATTGATAATTATGTTATCATTTACTCACCATCATGTCATTCCAAACTCTTCCAAAATATGTGGTTGGGTAAATTCGGGACAGTGGCAGTACAGTGAGATCCTTAAAAAGGCACCCAAGTTTGTCAACAAAAAGGGACATGCACTTGATCATTTTTCAAGTAGGCTTACTCCAATAAGTTTTGGTGCCAAACAACCTGACTAGAGAGAGGAAGAAAAATGCAGAATGAGGAGTGCATATCTGCAACATCCTGGATTGGAGTGTGAGGCACTAAATGGCACTCAGGAAAGCTACCATTGCTTTCCTGAGTGCCATTTAGTGCCTCACACTCCACAGTTTTACTGTTAAATTTGCTTATATATTGGGTTGTTTTTACCAAAACCAGTTGGAGCACTTGAAAATGGTCAGTGAGTCACATGTCTTTGCTGACACTCCTAGGTGCTTTATTATGAAGTAATTGAAGTACTCCACAACTGTATGTCCCACCACTGTATGGAATTCACCCATCAAGATATTCATTCAATTGTCTCCTTTTCTTTGCCACAGAAGAAATTAAGTAATGCACATTTGGAAATACATTTGGATTGGTTCATAGGAATATTGTTCCAGGATAAACAATTATATCACACCTGGCAAAAATACACTAAGTGACCATATTGACAGGCATTGCGCTCCTCTCCCACCCCTCGAGGTAAGGAAAAAAAATGAAATCGACTTTCACACAGCACCAGTTGGGATTGGAAAATGTTGTGATGGTTGACTGAGGTAACAGCTTGTCCTGTCAGCATGTATAAGTGACTTGTCATCATTGGTCTAATTATGAGGAGAAACACAGATGCAGGTCAGACCTCAGGAATAACAGAAAGCTTGTAAATTAACTTTACGAGACCTTTATTCCTTCCACACAACAGAAATATAGTGATAGCCATACAGAATTCAAACCTCATATGGAATAACAACCCAATCATCATCTGATCTGCTAAGTCTTGCATACATTTCCTGTCGGCTGTTGAGATCTTGGTCAAGAAAATGGTAGTTTATTTGTATAAGCTGATTATGGGGCTGAAATGTGCTTAAAATAATAGAGGTCTGGGACAGGGCCAGAGTCCTGGATAAATGGCTTGGAGTCAAATCAGGCCACTCTCAGAACAAGAGACAAGAAAAGAGAAAGAAATGCGGCCTAATTCATGAGTGTTACATTCATTCAGGGTGTGCCAAAGAGACAGGCAAAGAATGGTGGGCGGAGGAGGAGGTTGGAGAGGGTGCTAACAGGTCCTCTCAGAGAGAGGGGGAGGAATTTTGGGGGTGGACAATGGGTACATTTGTTCCCATGGTGCCCTTAATAACGGGTCTGAGTGCTGTGCAGGAGGCAACAGGACAGGGTTGAGGCTGGGTAAGTAGAGAGCGACTTCAGACAGAAGCCGGTCTTTATCAGGAGGTCCTCAACCTTATCTTCATTTCATCAAATGACCTGAGACCTCTGTCAACATCTCTCTTCTTTCTCTCTCTGTCACAGTCACTAATTCTTCTTCAGTATCCTTTTCCCATCTATTGTTTCTGGACTCTTTCTCAGTAGAGCAGGGTTGGGCAGTTTTGGTCCTGGAGGGCCACTGACCTACAGAGTCAAGCTCCATACAAAATCAACAATCTTACCTACACTCTCAGAAATAAAGGTACAAAAGCTGTCACTGGGGCAGTACCTTTTCAAAAGGTACACCTTTGCACCTAAGAAGAGTCCATACTGGTAACTTAAAGGTACATATTAGTAGCTACAGTGTACATATTAGTACCTAAAAGATACAAAAGAGTACCTTTTGAAAAGGTACTGCACCAGTCCTGGGAATGTATGTTTTTAGAATCGCTTGAAAATTACAGGCATGTGTGTTTGATTAGGGCACTAAACTCTGCAGCAAAGTGGCCCTCCAGGACCTAAGATGCCCATCTCTGTAGTAGAGTTTGTATTTAGCACCTTGGCAAAAGGTTCTGATTCTCTTGGCCACATTTATACATTTGGCAAACACTTTTAACTAAAGTGCACTGCCTTCAAGGCATACATTTGATCAGTTTTTAAATTCCCTGGGAACTGAACTCTTGACCTTGGTGTTACTAGAGTCCTGCTCTATTATTTGAGCTACAGGAATGCCTTTGTGGCTCAAGCTATACTGGCCACCGCTCTAAAAGTCATCTTCACAATACTGAAGCAAATTCGCAGGTCCAGGAGAAGAATGAGCTTCAATGTCATTGTGTGATCTGTTATGCTTCAGGTCTCTGAGCCTACCTTTGCCTGTTGTTTAGATCCTGGCTTTGGTTTTTCAGCTGAAGCCCAGTGGAACAGAAGGGATTTTTAAAAAATCCAGACACCGTAAGCCCAGCCAGATTTCAGGAAACCACTTTTTAAGTGGCCTGGATAGTGCGCTAAACGGTTCACCACAATCTGGCAACAGCAAGACCCGTCTTTCCTCCTTCTTAATTTTACCTTCCAACCAAGAATGACAGATGGAAGCATCATGATGTCAAAAGGGTTTGTAGGGAACAACCAGCAGGCCTGAATGTCTGGTGGCAGTGTTGGCACT
>NW_015506980.1:183728-188525 GCF_001515645.1 Sinocyclocheilus grahami
TCTCAGAAATAAAGGTACAAAAGCTGTCACTGGGGCAGTACCTTTTCAAAAGGTACACCTTTGTACCTAAGAAGAGTCCATACTGGTAACTTAAAGGTACATATTAGTAGCTACAGTGTACATATTAGTACCTAAAAGATACAAAAGAGTACCTTTTGAAAAGGTACTGCACCAGTCCTGGGAATGTATGTTTTTAGAATCGCTTGAAAATTACAGGCATGTGTGTTTGATTAGGGCACTAAACTCTGCAGCAAAGTGGCCCTCCAGGACCTAAGATGCCCATCTCTGTAGTAGAGTTTGTATTTAGCACCTTGGCAAAAGGTTCTGATTCTCTTGGCCACATTTATACATTTGGCAAACACTTTTAACTAAAGTGCACTGCCTTCAAGGCATACATTTGATCAGTTTTTAAATTCCCTGGGAACTGAACTCTTGACCTTGGTGTTACTAGAGTCCTGCTCTATTATTTGAGCTACAGGAATGCCTTTGTGGCTCAAGCTATACTGGCCACCGCTCTAAAAGTCATCTTCACAATACTGAAGCAAATTCGCAGGTCCAGGAGAAGAATGAGCTTCAATGTCATTGTGTGATCTGTTATGCTTCAGGTCTCTGAGCCTACCTTTGCCTGTTGTTTAGATCCTGGCTTTGGTTTTTCAGCTGAAGCCCAGTGGAACAGAAGGGATTTTTTAAAAATCCAGACACCGTAAGCCCAGCCAGATTTCAGGAAACCACTTTTTAAGTGGCCTGGATAGTGCGCTAAACGGTTCACCACAATCTGGTAACAGCAAGACCTGTCTTTCCTCCTTCTTAATTTTACCTTCCAACCAAGAATGACAGATGGAAGCATCATGATGTCAAAAGGGTTTGTAGGGAACAACCAGCAGGCCTGAATGTCTGGTGGCAGTGTTGGCACTATAATTGGAAGACGGTGACTGGGTTTACTTAGGACTGTGAGACTAAAAGCTGCCATCTCTGTTAGCCACCATCCACTCCAACCAGCCTACTTTACTTAGAACTCAGGGCAAAATATAGAGGTTCAACAGCTCAGTCATAGTTAGGCAAGTTATGGTGTCAAAGGCTTAGCTCATGAATATTAAGTTAGACCAGTACAATAAATCTCATGTTTTTTTTTTAGAACATTTAGCTAATTTACATGTTAAAATGGGTACATCAATGACCTATTAATAACATTTAGCAGTGAAATGTAAAAAAATTTAAACAATTTCAACAGTACATCGAACGGCTATTTTTAACATAAAAAAGTATTGAAATTAGACAGTGAGATGTGGGTGCAATCGTTCGTTTCGATCAGTGGTAATGTAGAACACGATGTATTTTTGCATTATTCTGGCAGCAACAAATCTCAGTACACTAGGGTGCGATAAAGTAGCAAATGTCTGCATTAATATTTAGGTTTGTCACTATAAACATTGACTTTAACTTGTTTAGCAAGATTCTTTCCAAACTGTTGGTCCACCACGACAACAGCGAAAACTGACGATAAAATAAATCATTTGCACCAATTCCTGCTATACTGCCCCTTGTGGAAATACTGAAAAAGCATATACTTGTAAATCACTCATAATGTATACATGAAAACATAAATAAAAAAAAATTGTTAGTGGATGTATTTTACATCAGGAATGTGAGCTTATTTGTTTTATTATAATTCTGGAAGAGTTGGCTTTGGATGAGCAATAGATGGAGAGCTTTTGACTTTCTATGTGCTTTTACAGGAAGGGTGTAGCCAGGAGTCAATATGTGTACAGGGAGGTCAAGATAACATTAAGGGAATGTATAATTCATTTGTATCATCAATGTAGTTTTCAGTGATCAGAGCAAAATGTCAGGAGGAGACCTTTTTTAAGCTTATTATAAGTAAATGCTCTTTATGGATGGTGGAGGATGTTTGGGGTCTGAAAGTTACAGTATGTTTCCATAGTACATCAAGCTCTCGTATTTCCAGAAAAAATTCAATTAAATAAAACAACAACTCATATGATATCCCTTGACAGATGGAATTATTATGAAAACACATCTTAATCCAGCCAGCCTGAAATCAGCTGTTAAAAAGACTGCAAAACATGACAATGCACCATCCACCCTTTGGCAATCTGCTTATGTAGACAGTCAACTTGAGTACAAACCACATCTGGAGCTGAAATAAAGAGACCGCAGTAATGAGCTCCACTATGCAACCAAACAAAAACACTCACATGATGTCAACACGACCAGTGCCTTTCAACACAGCCTGGGAGGGTCAAAGGTCATTCAAGCACTCGTATGTTTGTTTATGGTTAACAAAGAGACATGGAGAGCACAGAGGAGGTGTGGCTGGGAGGCTGTGGGGATTTACTGTGGGAAACTTCAAAGAGCTGTTGCAATTACCGGATACTTGAGCAGATATTTCTGATATCCCTCAGGCACCGACAAGCGGCAACCTTCCGGTCTCTCTCGTGAAGCCAACACGGTAGTGACTAAAACCGCAATTCATCGACTGTCCGCTAGATGCTGGCTCCAAAAGGGAGTCAGTCCCATAGACTCCCCATGTTAAAATGCTCAACTTTACAGCAGAAAAAAATGTGTTCACAGCCTGGTACAAAAAATTATTTTGGTCGATATAGCTAATTTTGCCCTTCATGACAACTGTGAGGGGGGTGAATTTTTTTATAACTCATCCGTTTAAATTATATTAAGCCTTAAAGTTCTGCATAATTAAGGGTGTGGCCACTTGAGTGACAGGTGGATTGCAGCTGCTGTCACCGGCGTCGAGCTAGATGGGCGTGGTTTCAGCAACCAGCTCCCGCCTCTTTGCCCATTTTTGATTATCCGGGAGTGACGCGCGGTTACGCGCTTCCAAGATGGCGACGGCCGGCTCCGCCCACTTTGAGCTTCAAAACCGCTCTTCAGAAACCTACGGGTGACGTCACGGACACTACGTCCATGTCTTTGTCTATGGGTCAAATCTATGGGCACCGACAGTGCAGAATGCTTTATTTATTATAGTGGGAGCGACCTAATTTTGGTTTCAAAACCAAACGTTTTAGATGCGAGCTTGCAGGCTTCCAGCTGTGGATTACATATGTGGTCTCTCTCGTGAAGCCAACACGGTAGTGACTAAAACCACAATTCATCGACTGTCCGCTAGATGCTGGCTCCAAATGGAGTCAGTCCCATAGACTCCCCATGTTAAAATGCTCAACTTTACAGCAGAAAAAAATGTGTTCACAGCCTGGTACAAAAAATTATTTTGGTCGATATAGCTAATTTTGCCCTTCATGACAACTGTGAGGGGGGTGAATTTTTTTATAACTCATCCGTTTAAATTATATTAAGCCTTAAAGTTCTGCATAATTAAGGGTGTGGCCACTTGAGTGACAGGTGGATTGCAGCTGCTGTCACCGGCGTCGAGCTAGATGGGCGTGGTTTCAGCAACCAGCTCCCGCCTCTTTGCCCATTTTTGATTATCCGGGAGTGACGCGCGGTTACGCGCTTCCAAGATGGCGACACTCACAAATGTGACCCTGCACCACAAAACCAGTCTTAAGTGTCAATTTTTCAAAATTGAGATTTATACATCATATGAAAGCTGAATAGATAAGCTTTCCATTGATGTACGGTTTGTTAGGATAGGACACTATTTGGTCAAGATGCAACTATTTGAATGTCTGGAATCTGAGGGTGCAAAAAAAATCTAAATATTGAGAAAATCATCTTTAAAGTTGTCCAAATGAAGTTCTTAGCAATGCATATTACTAACCAAAACTTAAGTTTTGATATATTTATGGTAGGAAATTTACAAAATATCTTCATGGAACATGATCTTTACTTAATATCCTAATGATTTTTGGCATAAAAGAAAAATCTATCATTTTGACCCATACAATGTATTTTTGGCTATTGCTACAAATATACTCCAGCGACTTAAGACTGCTTTTGTGCTCCAGGGTCACATATAAGTATTAAATAGTATTGTTTCTTACTTTTACTATACCATATTGACATACCACATGTATCAGGCAACACTATACTATATTGCACTATAATACACTATAGCACAACATATTAGTGTACTGTACTGTATTATACTGTATGATAAAAATATTAGGGTTGTCCGTGGACACTACAGTTCAAAGGTTTTTGAGAGACGTCTCTTTTTATCCCCAAGGCTGCATTTATTTGATCAGAAATACAGTAAAAACTATATTTGTAAATGTTTTTATATATGTTTCCAAAGCTGAATTTTCAGCATCATTACTCCAGTCTTCAGTAATAATTCTAATATGCTGATCTGCTGCTCAAGAAACATTTATTATTAAATAACAGTGCTGCTTATTATTTTTGTGACAAAAAAAAAGAAAACCAAAAAAGGAAATTAATACATTTGTTCAGCAAGGATACATTAAACTGATCAAAAGTGTGAGTCTGGTATTTACAAAATTTATATTTCAAACAAATGCTGTTCTTTTGGACTTTCTATTCATCAAAGAATTCTGGAAAAAAATGTATCACGGTTTCCACAAAAATATTAAGCAGCAAAAAAAAAAATTCAACATTGATAATAATAACAACAACAACCATAATTAATAATTGAGTAACAATAATAATTGAGCAGCAAATCAGCATATTAGAATGACTCCTGAAGGATCATGTGACTGAGGACTGGAGTAATGATGCTGAAAATTCAGCTTTGCATCACAGAAATACATTACATTTTAAAACATCTTAAAATAGAGAGATTTAAATGAGAAAATTGAGATTTCAAATTATATTTCAGAATACTACCGTTTTTACTAT
>NW_015506980.1:188535-189175 GCF_001515645.1 Sinocyclocheilus grahami
TTTAAGTGGCCTGGATAGTGCGCTAAACGGTTCACCACAATCTGGCAACAGCAAGACCCGTCTTTCCTCCTTCTTAATTTTACCTTCCAACCAAGAATGACAGATGGAAGCATCATGATGTCAAAAGGGTTTGTAGGGAACAACCAGCAGGCCTGAATGTCTGGTGGCAGTGTTGGCACTGTAATTGGAAGACGGTGACTGGGTTTACTTAGGACTGTGAGACTAAAAGCTGCCATCTTTGTTAGCCACCATCCACTCCAACCAGCCTACTTTACTTAGAACTCAGGGCAAAATATAGAGGTTCAACAGCTCAGTCATAGTTAGGCAAGTTATGGTGTCAAAGGCTTAGCTCATGAATATTAAGTTAGACCAGTACAATAAATCTCATGTTTTTTTTAGAACATTTAGCTAATTTACATGTTAAAATGGGTACATCAATGACCTATTAATAACATTTAGCAGTGAAATGTAAAAAAATCTAAACAATTTCAACAGAACATCGAACGGCTATTTTTAACATAAAAAAGTATTGAAATTAGACAGTGAGATGTGGGTGCAATCGTTCTTTTCGATCAGTGGTAATGTAGAACACTTTATGTATTTTTGCATTATTCTGGCAGCAACAAATCTCAGTACACTA
>NW_015506980.1:190548-191809 GCF_001515645.1 Sinocyclocheilus grahami
CTCTTCAGAAACCTACGGGTGACGTCACGGACACTACGTCCATGTCTTTGTCTATGGGTCAAATCTATGGGCACCGACAGTGCAGAATGCTTTATTTATTATAGTGGGAGCGACCTAATTTTGGTTTCAAAACCAAACGTTTTAGATGCGAGCTTGCAGGCTTCCAGCTGTGGATTACATATGTGTTTTAGAGGTGCAATAAACCATGTTGAGGGCCCGTATGAAACTACGTTATATAAACTATATTACCTACTTAATATTCATCCATATTCGGCAATTTGAGAGCGTAAAATAAGATACAGCATTAAAACTTAAGAGGAGGAAATGGATAGGTGTAATACTTAATCTTCTCTTTATATTATTACAAAACTTTACACATACAATGGCTAAACTCCACACTGTGTGGAACAAACAAACAAAACAATATACAAAATCAAATAAACAACAAAAAAATTAAAAGTTTCTCATTTAAAAAAAAAAAAGCATAAATAATATAAAAGACAAACTTTTTTCGTACAACAGATACATTCATATGAAATAATATTTTACTACAAAAAAAATAAATAAGTCATCTAAAGAGTTTTTGCTTTTACTTTTAAAAGTCCTCCCATCGTTTCAGTCTTTGAGTCTTCCATCATCTTTGCATAAAAGTCTCTTTTCATTCTGTTTATTTCCATTCTTCTTTCTCTCGTCAGTCTTCTCCAGCTCTGTAAGAAGTCAGTTTAGTGTCCATTTCAAGTCACTCAATGTCTTTGACTAATCCATCACTGGCAATTTTTTTAATTCGTTCATGTTCCTATTCTCAATTTCTCTCGTTCTCTTTCTTGTGTTTAGTGTGTATGCATGTTTGATAAGTATTTTCTGGTTTAAACGTGTTCAGATCTCCTGCACGGTAGGCTGGATGAGATCTCCATTCAGGTTTCCAGTAGAGATCCAGGCTGTTTTTTCCTTACAGTCCAGATCAGGCAGTCCCAGTTGTTCCCAACACACCACAGGACCCTCCGAGTCTTCATGCTGCACGGGCTGAACTCCTGTTACACACACATATACAGATAGAAAAAAATGATGCACCAGAATAATATCCAAATAATATTGCATGATGAGTAATTTACAGTTTGCCAATGCAGTAATTTCCTGAACAGCAAGAAGAAACACCGACTTTCCTCATTCAGAAGGAGTGCGGAATGAATCAGAGAGCTCTTTATAGCGCTGAAACTCTCTCACCTCGTTGATGCTCGAGGGTGGACTTTGTCTCCACTGG
>NW_015506980.1:192560-194950 GCF_001515645.1 Sinocyclocheilus grahami
AATGTTAACAAGCACAACTTTTGATGTTAATAATGCATTAATAAAGGTTGAAATAAACTTAAGATTAAGAAATGCTGTAGAAGTATTGTTCATACTTAGTTCATGTTAACTAAAGTAGTTAACTAATGTTAACTATTGAACCTTATTGTTTAGTTGGCTGAAAGCCATATATATATATAAAACTAGTTGAAAGCAGTTAAAGGGCATTTAGGCAACATTATTATGCACAGTATGAACAATTCATATTATTTCCGATATTTGCTAAACATTACATTTACCAGTGTTATTAAGATATTTGCTAAATATTACATTTACCAGTGTTATTAAATTTTAAGTGTTTTACAGTATTTGATGACAGCAAAGAAAATCTAAATGTAAAAACAGGCAAAATGATTATGTACAATATCCAATATCAACCAATAAATAAATAATAAAAAATATGAATTTAAATCATGCATACCACTTTTATCATATTTATTATAAACCCAAAGGTGTTTACATCCCTTGTCACAATGTACTTCTAGTGTACTGTGCAGCATGAACATTCTTCAAAATTTCTACTTTTGTGTTTATCCGAAGAAAGTAACACAGGTTCAGAAGGACATATAATGTAAATGATGTGAAAGAATTTATTTCTTTATTTTTTTGTGAATAAAACCTTTAAAGCACAGCTTGAGACTGTGTGCCAGCTGAAACAAGCATCTCTGCAATATCAAACTCTGATCGCATCTGAGATCACAGATTTATTTCCGCGAGTCTCTACGCTGCCTGGCCAGACTCAACAGCCTGTGTCTCTGTGTGTTTGCACATGCTGATAAGACACAGAGGCTTCAACACACACACACACACACACACACACACACTCACATAAACACATAAACAAACAATACCTGCGAGTATAAATACACATGCAGATAACTGTATGCTCACTCAAGAAGTAATCAGGGATATAAAGCACACACAGATGCACACGGTTAGCTGGTACGCTGATATCAGCTCCATTCAGAAGGATTTCCTTCTGCTGTCCTGCTGGCCGCGGCTAAATAAACACGCCGCTCATTAAGACTGTAGCAAGGGTGCGTTCAGTGTAAACTGTTACTGCCGGACACACTAGAGTACACAAACAAGCCTCGTCGAGGGGAGTCACCATGTGTGTATGTGTGTGTGTGTTTAGACCAGAACAGAATAAGCTCAGGTCAGGGGTGAAATGAGAACCAGATGGAACAGATGATTGGTTTGCTGACTGGAGGCGTGCTGAGCAAAACATAATTCTGCAGGCATGTAAACACCAAACATTAACAAGCTACTGGGCTTGACTTTTCCAGTATTGCATTTCCCTCTTTCTCACCTGTTGTTGTTGCAGAAGTTTTGACAGCTCATGCAGTCTGACGAGTCGTTTTGGGGAAGAGCTGTGTATATCCCTCCACCCTGCCACAACAAACACACAACAGATATAACACTAGCTGTATTTCTCATTTCTCACTCACAAATGTGACCCTGCACCACAAAACCAGTCTTAAGTGTCAATTTTTCAAAATTGAGATTTATACATCAACAACTATTTGAATATCTGGAATCTGAGGGTGCAAAAAAATCTAAATATTGAGAAAATCACCTTTAAAGTTGTCCAAATGAAGTTCTTAGCAATGCATATTACTAACCAAAACTTAAGTTTTGATATATTTATGGTAGGAAATTTACAAAATATCTTCATGGAACATGATCTTTACTTAATATCCTAATGATTTTTGGCATAAAAGAAAAATCTATCATTTTGACCCATACAATGTATTTTTGGCTATTGCTACAAATATACTCCAGCGACTTAAGACTGCTTTTGTGCTCCAGGGTCACATATAAGTATTAAATAGTATTGTTTCTTACTTTTACTATACCATATTGACATACCACATGTATCAGGCAACACTATACTATATTGCACTATAATACACTATAGCACAACATATTAGTGTACTGTACTGTATTATACTGTATGATAAAATATTAGGGTTGTCCGTGGACACTACAGTTCAAAGGTTTTTGAGAGACGTCTCTTTTTATCCCCAAGGCTGCATTTATTTGATCAGAAATACAGTAAAAACTATATTTGTAAATGTTTTTATATATGTTTCCAAAGCTGAATTTTCAGCATCATTACTCCAGTCTTCAGTAATAATTCTAATATGCTGATCTGCTGCTCAAGAAACATTTATTATTAAATAACAGTGCTGCTTATTATTTTTGTGACAAAAAAAAAGAAAACCAAAAAAGGAAATTAATACATTTGTTCAGCAAGGATACATTAAACTGATCAAAAGTGTGAGTAAAGGTATTTACAAAATTTCTATTTCAAACAAATGCTGTTCTTTTGGACTTTCTATTCATCAAAG
>NW_015506980.1:195469-196282 GCF_001515645.1 Sinocyclocheilus grahami
TCTGGATGCTAATTGGTTAGTACAGCATTCCACAATACAGTAACAGCTACAACACGAAAACTGCATGGGAACCAAAGAAGCGAACAATGTCAGGCACGTTATCTCTACTCGATTCCCACACATGCACACACATTTACTCACATTATGAAGGTGATGAGGGTGTGAGTGATCATACTCCGTGGTGTTGTGGGGCAGAGATGCATCATGTGCATGCGGATGCCCAAGAGGGTAGAGGCCTCCTGATCCATTCAGCAAAGCCAGACCATTGGGCAGTTTGTGGTGGAGGTGATGGCAGGCCTGGGGCATCATGGGAGCGCTGTGTCCACAGCCCGTGTGCACGCTTCCATTCACATGGCTGGAGCCAGGCAGTGTGGAATATTCCAGAACATGGCCGTTCATCTCTGCAGAATGGTACAGGTAACTTGGAGGGTCGTATTCTACAGAGAATAGTTTTTTTTACGTTAGTATATTTTGTAATGTGTAGAAATAAAGGATAATAAATATTTTTTTAATTAATATTTTTATACCGTTCAAAAAATTGGGGTAGGTAAGGGCTTTTTTTCTTCCGCAAGAAACATTTATTCATCAAGGACAGTAAAGACATTTCTAATATTAGAAAATATTTCAAATAAATGCTGAAATTTGATCAAGAAAATACATCAGTTTCCACACAAATATCTGTGCAGTATAACTGTTTTCAACATTGATAATAATAATAAATGTTTCTTAAACAGCAAATCAGCATTTTAGAATGATTTCTGAAGGATAATGTGACACTAAAGACTGGAGCAATGATGCTGAAAATTCAGCTTT
>NW_015506980.1:197572-198024 GCF_001515645.1 Sinocyclocheilus grahami
TCTGGATGTCTTTCAAGAGAATATGTCACAAGCTCTACATTTATTGGTTAGTGATTTAGTGTTTGTTTTTTTTACATTTACAGAAAGAAATGCTGCTTTGCCCATGCAAAATTCACTGACACGATACTTAAAGTATACTTTGGTTTTTACACATATGCCTGGGTATGTGTACAGTGTGCAATGCAAATTTTGCTATCAGCACAGTACGTGCATAATGTAAAATGGAGTCTACTTTGAAAGGCTATGTGTTCGAATATAAGTACTTTGGACTTTTTTTGAGTGTTTTTGGTTACTAAGGAGTTGCTTTGTGGTTGCTAAGATGTTTGAAGTGTTTTAGTGCACTCCTATACAGTTGCATATAGCATATTGCTATAGAGTGCAACAGTTGGAAGTTAAATGTTCAAGTAAAAATGTAATTCATTTACTTCAAAAGGGAATTGTAATGAGTGGGG
>NW_015506980.1:198034-198656 GCF_001515645.1 Sinocyclocheilus grahami
GCGCGGCAGTCGTCCGTGAGGGGCTGTCACGCTATTTTGTGTTTGTTTATTTTATTATTCAATTATGTTTGAATGTTCGCCGGTTCCCGCCTCCTCCTTCCCGATCTACGAACGTTGTTACATTGGTGCCGAAACCCGGGAGGAAGAAGGGATACGCTGCCAGAGATCCCTCGCCGCTGTGGTGAATCCGCGGTGCCATCGAGCATGGTGGAGCAGTCTGCTGCTGCCATGGACGATCGAGGTGGTGGGCTGGAGTGAGTTGCCGGGGGCGGGCGGACGAACTCACTGCCGGCCGCCTGGGATGTGGAGGGACGGCGGCCATCCGTAAGGGAGCGGAGGAGTCGCCGCCGTTCGCCTGAGGCCGGAGCCTGCTGCCATCTGCCATGATGGGGAGGAGCAGGGAATGGGGGACTCCTGCCGGCTGCCCCGAACCCGGAGGAGCCGTCCACCGTGGGCTATCCAGTGCCACCTCCAGGCATCGCGTAAGAGTTTACCCAGCTGGTGGAGGGCCGAGCGGCAGTGTGTCTGGGAACCGGAACAAGATTTTTTTTTTCTCTCTCCCCTCTCTTGTCTCTGTCTCTCCTCATCCTTCTGTCTCCTTTTCTCTCGCCTCATCTGTCTG
>NW_015506980.1:199117-201078 GCF_001515645.1 Sinocyclocheilus grahami
TGAGCTACGAGGTTGTTAATTAGTTGTTAATCAATGGTATATGCTTTTGTCGAAGCCATCAGCCCACGCAAATGACTGCGAATTACGTAGAGTCAATTTCCATGCGTTCTCAAACTACATATCATTTGCATGCATAATATTCATCTTTTGCAATAAAATATGCTATTTCTATATAAATAACAACTTTAAATCAAACCATTGTTTTTTATTCAGTTATGTTATTCACAATGCTTTATTGATTTGTAGTTCTTTCTCTCACTAAAGCCATTAAGCACAGTCTTGTACCTTTGTCTTTTTGTCCAATTTTCAAATATTTTTTGCTTCAGATCAAAGTTTTGTAATGTTCTGATTCACCTCGTAGCTGGTTGGTTTAGTTCATAGCTTATAGCTCTAAAAGAAAGACTTTTTAAAAATCCCTACAGGAAAAAAAATGAATGGTAAATGCTTACAGATAAAAAGTTGCTGAAAAGTGGGCAGCACTGTTGCACTCTATATTTGCTCCTCAACAAGCAGCACAATTTGATGAATCATTCATGTCGGTAGAACTAATGGGGCGGGATCAATTATGCACCGTTTAATACTAATGCTCTAAAACTTGGGATTAGGGGTTTGTTCAAATCTCTAACCCAAGTATAAGCAATAATAAAGCACCACTAACAAGTGCTGGCACATAACAATGCAACTGTTGTCAGTCTCAAAGCTTGCGGCAGCAGTCGGTCTGTTTGCACTCCATGATTTTTATTTGCTCTGGCTGTGAATGACGCTCTGGTTTGATTTCAACAGTGCTGCATTAGGGCAGTTATCAGGGAATGATGTCAAGGAGACGCAGCACAATGTCTCTCTTTGTCTAGCTTCTAATAAAATGATAGCTCGCTTTCCTCTGTCATTACCGCAGGGGCTTTATGGGTTCCTGTCTACATGTTAAATATAGCATTCTTGTGATGGTACTTCAGCCTCTCACCTTTGGTCTCGCAGATCATGACGTTACTATATTCGCTCTCGCCGCCGTCATTAAAGCACTGCATCTTGATGTCATAGGATGTCTCAGGTTGGAGCTGACCAATCAAATGCCAGAATTTGAAGCCTAGGGGAAGGAGGTGGGAAAAGGAAGGCAATGAGAGAGACTACTGAATGAGAAGGGCTTTTCTCAAAGCACGTGTTGTTCTCTCCAAACCGCAATTCATTTGCTCAATCTCATTTTTCTCTCTCGCACACACACACACACACTCTCGCTCTCTTATTCTCACAGACTCCCAGAAGGATTCAGACAGTTGCTTTGCTGCAGACAGGCTCCTTATAAGGCAGCTTAACGTTTGTTCTGGCCTGGCTCCAGTATTCCCACTGAACACACTCAGGGCCCTGTGTACACACATACACACATCGTAGCAGCCGCTCTCCACAGTCACTCATGTATGTTGAGCCAGATTTCTAATTACAGTTTGTGCCACAATATTTTATTTGTGTAGCTCATTTCTCTTTTTAATACATTGAAGGCATTGAGTACACTAAACGACCAGCTGCTGTACTGCATAATGAGAGAGCAAAACACAAAATACACACTTACAGACTCGCACACACATGAAAAAAGCATCACAGGCTTTTTAGTGCCGTATTTTTCCCTGCGCACATGACATATCAGTGTTTCCTGCACCACTGAATCAAATGACATGGCAAAATAAATGATATATAAATTGTGAGTTTGCAGTCTGAAAAAGTCTTAAAAAGCACAACCAAATAATACAAATAAATAAAAATGTCTTCTATTGTGTTGTCTTTACTGGCTATTCACAAAAATAAACGTATAGCAAAGCCAGTGCAGTTTGATTCAGGAACAAATGACTTATGAACCACAAACTTCACAAGGTTTGAATCAGTCTAACGAATTTATTGTAAGCTGTTACATCTGATTGGCCATTTATAAAAACATGTGGTTTGTTATATTTGGTATTTTAACAAAAAAT